>NW_027517526.1:0-42542 GCF_048772815.1 Callospermophilus lateralis | reverse complement strand
CACAAACCGTGTTTGATTTAAAGTTCTAACTGCATCTGTCAATATAGGAGAAAACAGAGTGAAACCTAAAAATTCAAACTGTTCCTGCAAACGAATGCTCAACCTAGAAGAACCAAACTTGGGCATCCAAGTGGGAACGGTGTACTGATCATTACTTGAATGTATCATGAAGATTGGATGAAAAAATGTATGTTGAGATTTCAGGAGACTCTAGTTTTTTGAAAGTTTGGCAACCCCTTTCAATATAAGTGTTATTCGCCAGTCCCTGCATTAGGCTACATCAAGAATAAAACAAACCTTAGAGATAGAACGTAGAACTACATTATGTGTCAAGTTTCAAGAAGCTAGCACAAACCGTGTTTGATTTAGAGTTCTAGCTGCATCTGTCAATATAGGAGAAAACAGAGTGAAACCTAGAAATTCAAACTGTTACTGCAAACGAATGCATCAACCTAGGAGAACGAAACTTGGGCATCCAAGTTTGATTGGTGTACTGCTCATTACTTGAAAGTATCATTAAGGTCGGAAAAAAATATGTGTTGAGATTTCAGGAGACTCTAGTTTTTTGGCAGCCTAACAACGCCTTTCATTGAAAGTGTTATTCGCCAGTTTGTGCTGAAGGCTACATCAAGAGGAAACAAACCTTAGGGATAGAATGTAGAACTACTTTATTGTGTCAAGTTTCAAGAAGCTAGCCCAAACCGTGTATGATTTAGAGTTTGACCTACATTTGTCAATATAGAATGAAAACAGTGAAACCTAAAAATTAAAACTGTTACTGCAAACGAATGCTTCAACGTAGGAGAAGGAAACTTGAGCATCCAAGTGGGATTGGTGTACTGATCATTACTCGAAAGTATCATGAAGATTGGATAAAAAAAATATGTTGAGATTTCAGAAGACTCTAGTTTTGGGAAGTTTGGCAACCCCTTTCAATAGAAGTGTTATTCGCCAGTCCCTGCATTAGTCTACATGAAGAGGAACAAACCTTAGAGATAGAACGTAGAACCACAGTATTTTGTCAAGTTTCAAGAAGCTAGCACAAACCGTGTTTGATTTAGAGTTCGAACTGCATCTGTCAATATAAGACAAAACAGAGTGAAACCTAAAAATTCAAACTGTTCCTGCAAACGAATGCTTCAACCTAGGAGAACGAAACTTGGGCATCCAAGTTTGATTGGTGCACTGCTCATTACTTGAAAGTATCATGAAGGTCGGAAGAAAAAATATATGATGAGATTTCAGGAGACTGTAGTTTTTTGGCAGCCTAACAACGCCTTTCATTGAATGTGTTATTCGCCAGTCTCTGCTTAAGGGTACATCAAGAGGAAACAAACCTTAGGGATAGAACGTAGAACTACTTTATTGTGTCATGTTTCAAGTAGCCAGCACAAACCGTGTTTGATTTAAAGTTCTAACTGCATCTGTCAATATAGGAGAAAACAGAGTGAAACCTAAAAATTCAAAACTGTTCCTGCAAACGATGCTTCAACCTAGAAGAACAAAACTTGGGCATAAAGTTGGAATGGTGTACTGAAAATTACTTGAATGTATTGTGAAGATTGGATGAAAAAATATATGTTGAGATTTCAGGAGACTCTAGTTTTTTGAAAGTTTGGCAACCCCTTTCAATATAAGTGTTATTCACCAGTCCCTGCATTAGGCTACATCAACAGGAAACAAACCTTAGAGATAGAACGTAGAACTACTTTATTGTGTCAAGTTTCAAGAAGCTAGCACAAACCGTGTTTGATTTAGAGTTCTAGCTGCATCTGTCAATATAGGAGAAAACAGAGTGAAACCTAGAAATTCAAACTGTTACTGCAAACGAATGCATCACCCTAGGAGAACGAAACTTGGGCATCCAAGTTTGCTTGGTGTACTGCTCATTACTTGAAAGTATCATTAAGGTCGGAAAAAAATATGTGTTGAGATTTCAGGAGACTCTAGTTTTTTGGCAGCCTAACAACGCCTTTCATTGAAAGTGTTATTCGCCAGTCTGTGCTGAAGGCTACATCAAGAGGAAACAAACCTTAGGGATAGAATGTAGAACTACTTTATTGTGTCAAGTTTCAAGAAGCTAGCCCAAACCGTGTATGATTTAGAGTTTGAACTACATTTGTCAATATAGGAGAAAGCAGAATGAAACCTAAAAATTCAAACTGTTACTGCAAACGAATGCTTCAACGTAGGAGAAGGAAACTTGAGCATCCAAGTGGGATTGGTGTACTGATCATTACTCGAAAGTATCATGAAGATTGGATAAAAAAAATATGTTGACATTTCTGAAGACTCCAGTTTTGGGAAGTTTGGCAACCCATTTCAATAAAAGTGTTATTCACCAGTCCCTGCATTAGGCTACATCAAGAGAAAACAAACCTTAGAGATAGAAGGTAGAACTACAGTATTTTGTCAAGTTTCAAGAAGCTAGCACAAACCGTGTTTGATTTAGAGTTCGAACTGCATCTGTCAATATAGGACAAAACAGAGTGAAACCTAAAAATTCAAACTGTTCCTGCAAACGAATGCTTCAACCTAGGAGAACGAAACTTGGGCATCCAAGTTTGATTGGTGCACTGCTCATTACTTGAAAGTATCATGAAGGTCGGAAGAAAAAATATATGATGAGATTTCAGGAGACTGTAGTTTTTTGGCAGCCTAACAACGCCTTTCATTGAATGTGTTATTCGCCAGTCTCTGCTTAAGGCTACATCAAGAGGAAACAAACCTTAGGGATAGAACATAGAACTACTTTATTGTGTCATGTTTCAAGTAGCTAGCACAAACCGTGTTTCATTTAAAGTTCTAACTGCATCTGTCAATATAGGAGGAAACAGAGTGAAACCTAAAAATTCAAACTGTTCCTGCAAACGAATGCTTCAACCTAGAAGAACAAAACTTGGGCATCCAAGTGGGAATGGTGTACTGATCATTACTTGAATGTATCAAGAAGATTGGATGAAAAAATATATGTTGAGATTTCAGGAGACTCTAGTTTTTTGAAAGTTTGGCAACCCCTTTCAATATAAGTGTTATTCGCCAGTCCCTGCATTAGGCTACATCAAGAGGAAACAAACCTTATTGATAGAACGTAGAACTACTTTATCCTGTCAAGTTTCAAGAAGCTAGCACAAACCGTGTTTGATTTAGAGTTCTAGCTGCATCTGTCAATATAGGAGAAAACAGAGTGAAACCTAGAAATTCAAACTGTTACTGCAAACGAATGCATCAACATAGGAGAACGAAACTTGGGCATCCAAGTTTGATTGGTGTACTGCTCATTACTTGAAAGTATCATTAAGGTCGGAAAAAAATATGTGTTGAGATTTCAGGAGACTCTAGTTTTTTGGCAGCCTAAAAACGCCTTTCATTGAAAGTGTTATTCGCCAGTCTGTGCTGAAGGCTACATCAAGAGGAAACAAACCTTAGGGATAGAATGTAGAACTACTTTATTGTGTCAAGTTTCAATTAGCTAGCCCAAACCGTGTATGATTTAGAGTTTGAACTACATTTGTCAATATAGGAAGAAAGCAGAATGAAACCTAAAAATTCAAACTGTTACTGCAAACGAATGCTTCAACGTAGGAGAATGAAACTTGAGCATCCAAGTGGGATTGGTGTACTGATCATTACTCGAAAGTATCATGAAGATTGGATAAAAAAAATATATGTTGAGATTTCAGAAGACTCTAGTTTTGGGAAGTTTGGCAACCCCTTTCAATAAAAGTTTTATTCGCCAGTCCCTGCATTAGGCTACATCAAGAGGAAACAAACCTTAGAGATAGAATGTAGAACTACAGTATTTTGTCAAGTTTCAAGAAGCTAGCACAAACCATGTTTGATTTAGAGTTCGAACTGCATCTGTCAATATAGGACAAAACAGAGTGAAACCTAAAAATTCAAACTGTTCCTGCAAACGAATGCTTCAACCTAGGAGAACGAAACTTGGGCATCCAAGTTTGATTGGTGCACTGCTCATTACTTGAAAGTATCATGAAGGTCGGAAGAAAAAATATATGATGAGATTTCAGGAGACTGTAGTTTTTTGGCAGCCTAACAACGCCTTTCATCGAATGTGTTATTCGCCAGTCTCTGCTTAAGGGTACATCAAGAGGAAACAAACCTTAGGGATAGAACGTAGAACTACTTTATTGTGTCATGTTTCAAGTAGCTAGCACAAACCGTGTTTGATTTAAAGTTCTAACTGCATCTGTCAATATAGGAGAAAACAGAGTGAAACCTAAAAATTCAAACTGTTCCTGCAAACGAATGCTTCAACCTAGAAGAACAAAACTTGGGCATCCAAGTGGGAATGGTGTACTGATCATTACTTGAATGTATCATGAAGATTGGATGAAAAAATATATGTTGAGATTTCAGGAGACTCTAGTTTTTTGAAAGTTTGGCAACCCTTTCAATATAAGTGTTATTCGCCAGTCCCTGCATTAGGCTACATCAAGAGGAAACAAACCTTATTGATAGAACGTAGAACTACTTTATCCTGTCAAGTTTCAAGAAGCTAGCACAAACCGTGTTTGATTTAGAGTTCTAGCTGCATCTGTCAATATAGGAGAAAACAGAGTGAAACCTAGAAATTCAAACTGTTACTGCAAACGAATGCATCAACATAGGAGAACGAAACTTGGGCATCCAAGTTTGATTGGTGTACTGCTCATTACTTGAAAGTATCATTAAGGTCGGAAAAAAATATGTGTTGAGATTTCAGGAGACTCTAGTTTTTTGGCAGCCTAACAACGCCTTTCATTGAAAGTGTTATTCGCCAGTCTGTGCTGAAGGCTACATCAAGAGGAAACAAACCTTAGGGATAGAATGTAGAACTACTTTATTGTGTCAAGTTTTAATTAGCTAGCCCAAACGTGTATGATTTAGAGTTTGAACTACATTTGTCAATATAGGAGAAAGCAGAATGAAACCTAAAAATTCAAACTGTTACTGCAAACGAATGCTTCAACGTAGGAGAATGAAACTTGAGCATCCAAGTGGGATTGGTGTACTGATCATTACTCGAAAGTATCATGAAGATTGGATAAAAAAATATATGTTGAGATTTCAGAAGACTCTAGTTTTGGGAAGTTTGCAACCCCTTTCAATAAAAGTTTTATTCGCCAGTCCCTGCATTAGGCTACATCAAGAGGAAACAAACCTTAGAGATAGAATGTAGAACTACAGTATTTTGTCAAGTTTCAAGAAGCTAGCACAAACCATGTTTGATTTAGAGTTCGAACTGCATCTGTCAATATAGGACAAAACAGAGTGAAACCTAAAAATTCAAACTGTTCCTGCAAACGAATGCTTCAACCTAGGAGAACGAAACTTGGGCATCCAAGTTTGATTGGTGCACTGCTCATTACTTGAAAGTATCATGAAGGTCGGAAGAAAAAAATATATGATGAGATTTCAGGAGACTGTAGTTTTTTGGCAGCCTAACAACGCCTTTCATCGAATGTGTTATTCGCCAGTCTCTGCTTAAGGGTACATCAAGAGGAAACAAACCTTAGGGATAGAACGTAGAACTACTTTATTGTGTCATGTTTCAAGTAGCTAGCACAAACCGTGTTTGATTTAAAGTTCTAACTGCATCTGTCAATATAGGAGAAAACAGAGTGAAACCTAAAAATTCAAACTGTTCCTGCAAACGAATGCTTCAACCTAGAAGAACAAAACTTGGGCATCCAAGTGGGAATGGTGTACTGATCATTACTTGAATGTATCATGAAGATTGGATGAAAAAATATATGTTGAGATTTCAGGAGACTCTAGTTTTTTGAAAGTTTGGCAACCCCTTTCAATATAAGTGTTTATTCGCCAGTCCCTGCATTAGGCTACATCAAGAGGAAACAAACCTTAGAGATAGAACGTAGAACTACTTTATTGTGTCAAAGTTTCAAGAAGCTAGCACAAACCGTGTTTGATTTAGAGTTCTAGCTGCATCTGTCAATATAGGAGAAAACAGAGTGAAACCTAGAAATTCAAACTGTTCCTGCAAACGAATGCATCAACCTAGGAGAACGAAACTTGGGCATCCAAGTTTGATTGGTGTACTGCTCATTACTTGAAAGTATCATTAAGGTCGGAAAAAATATGTGTTGAGATTTCAGGAGACTCTAGTTTTTTGGCAGCCTAACAACGCCTTTCATTGAAAGTGTTATTCGCCAGTCTGTGCTGAAGGCTACATCAAGAGGAAACAAACCTTAGGGATAGAATGTAGAACTACTTTATTGTGTCAAGTTTCAAGAAGCTAGCCCAAACCGTGTATGATTTAGAGTTTGAACTACATTTGTCAATATAGGAGAAAGCACAATGAAACCTAAAAATTAAAACTGTTACTGCAAACGAATGCTTCAACGTAGGAAAATGAAACTTGAGCATCCAAGTGGGATTGGTGTACTGATCATTACTTGAAAGTATCATGAAGACTGGATAAAAAAATATATGTTGAGATTTCAGAAGACTCTAGTTTTGGGAAGTTTGGCAACCCCTTTCAATAAAAGTGTTATTCGCCAGTCCCTGCATTAGGCTACATCAAGAGGAAACAAACCTTAGATATAGAACGTAGAACTACAGTATTTTGTCAAGTTTCAAGAAGCTAGCACAAACCGTGTTTGATTTAGAGTTCGAACTGCATCTGTCAATATAGGACAAAACAGAGTGAAACCTAAAAATTCAAACTGTTCCTGCAAACGAAATACTTCAACCTAGGAGAACGAAACTTGGGCATCCAAGTGGGAATGGTGTACTGATCATTACTTGAATGTATCATGAAGATTGGATGAAAAAATATATGTTGAGATTTCAGGAGACTCTAGTTTTTTGAAAGTTTGGCAACCCCTTTCAATATAAGTGTTATTCGCCAGTCCCTGCATTAGGCTACATCAAGAGGAAACAAACCTTAGAGATAGAACGTAGAACTACTTTATTGTGTCAAGTTTCAAGAAGCTAGCACCAACCGTGTTTGATTTAGAGTTCTAGCTGCATCTGTCTATATAGGAGAAAACAGAGTGAAACCTAGAAATTCAAACTGTAACTGCAAACGAATGCATCAACCTAGGAGAACGAAACTTGGGCATCCAAGTTTGATTGGTGTACTGCTCATTACTTGAAAGTATCATTAAGGTCGGAAAAAATATGTGTTGAGATTTCAGGAGACTCTAGTTTTTTGGCAGCCTAACAACGCCTTTCATTGAATGTGTTATTCGCCAGTCTGTGCTGAAGGCTACATCAAGAGGAAACAAACCTTAGGGATAGAATGTAGAACTACTTATTGTGTCAAGTTCAAGAAGCTAGCCCAAACCGTGTATGATAGAGTTTGAACTATATTTGTCAATATAGGAGAAAGCAGAATGAAACCTAAAAATTCAAACTGTTACTGCAAACGAATGCTTCAACGTAGGAGAATGAAACTTGAGCATCCAAGTGGGATTGATGTACTGATCATTACTCGAAAGTATCATGAAGATTGGATAAAAATATATATGTTGAGATTTCAGAAGACTCTAGTTTTGGGAAGTTTGGCAACCCCTTTCAATAAAAGTGTTATTCGCCCAGTCCCTGCATTAGGCTACATCAAGAGGAAACAAACCTTAGAGATAGAACGTAGAACTACAGTATTTTGTCAAGTTTCAAGAAGCTAGCACAAACCGTGATTGATTTAGAGTTCGAACTGCATCTGTCAATATAGGACAAAACAGAGTGAAACCTAAAAATTCAAACTGTTCCTGCAAACGAATGCTTCAACCTAGGAGAACGAAACTTGGGCATCCAAGTTTGATTGGTGCACTGCTCATTACTTGAAAGTATCATGAAGGTCGGAAGAAAAAATATATGATGACATTTCAGGAGACTGTAGTTTTTTGGCAGCCTAACAACGCCTTTCATTGAATGTGTTATTCTCCAGTCTCTGCTTAAGGCTACATCAAGAGAAACAAACCTTAGGGATAGAACGTAGAACTACTTTATTGTGTCATGTTTCAAGTAGCTAGCACAAACCGTGTTTGATTTAAAGTTCTAACTGCATCTGTCAATATAGGAGAAAACAGAGTGAAACCTAAAAATTCAAACTGTTCCTGCAAACGAATGCTTCAACCAAGAAGAACAAAACTTGGGCATCCAAGTGGAAATGGTGTACTGATCATTACTTGAATGTATCATGAAGATTGATGAAAAAATATATGTTGAGATTTCAGGAGACTCTAGTTTTTTGAAAGTTTGGCAACCCCTTTCAATATAAGTGTTATTCGCCAGTCCCTGCATTAGGCTACATCAAGAGGAAACAAACCTTAGAGATAGAACGTAGAACTACTTTATCGTGTCAAGTTTCAAGAAGCTAGCACAAACCGTGTTTGATTTAGAGTTCTAGCTGCATCTGTCAATATAGGAGACAACAGAGTGAAACCTAGAAATTCAAACTGTAACTGCAAACGAATGCATCAACCTAGGAGAACGAAACTTGGGCATCCAAGTTTGATTGGTGTACTGCTCATTACTTGAATGTATCATTAAGGTCGGAAAAAAATATGTGTTGAGATTTCAGGAGACTCTAGTTTTTGGCAGCCTAACAACGCCTTTCATTGAAAGTGTTATTCGCCAGTCTGTGCTGAAGGCTACATCAAGAGGAAACAAACCTTAGGGATAGAATGTAGAACTACTTTATTGTGTCAAGTTTCAAGAAGCTAGCCCAAACCGTGTATTATTTAGAGTTTGAACTACATTTGTCAATATAGAAGAAAACAGTGAAACCTAAAAATTCAAACTGTTACTGCAAACGAATGCTTCAACGTAGGAGAATGAAACTTGAGCATCCAAGTGGGATTGGTGTACTGATCATTACTTGAAAGTATCATGAAGATTGGATGCAAAAATATATGTTGAGATTTCAGAAGACTCTAGTTTTGGGAAGTTTGGCAACCCCTTTCAATAAAAGTGTTATTCGCCAGTCCCTGCATTAGGCTACATCAAGAGGAAACAAACATTAGAGATAGAACGTAGAACTACAGTATTTTGTCAAGTTTCAAGAAGCTAGCACAAACCGTGTTTGATTTAGAGTTCGAACTGCATCTGTCAATATAGGACAAAACAGAGTGAAACCTAAAAATTCAAACTTTTCCTGCAAACGAATGCTTCAACCTAGGAGAACGAAACTTGGGCATCCAAGTTTGATTGGTGCACTGCTCATTACTTGAAAGTATCATGAAGGTCGGAAGAAAAAATATATGATGAGATTTCAGGAGACTGTAGTTTTTTGGCAGCCTAACAACGCCTTTCATTGAATGTGTTATTCGCCAGTCTCTGCTTAAGGCTACATCAAGAGGAAACAAACCTTAGGGATAGAACGTAGAACTACTTTATTGTGTCATGTTTCAAGTAGCTAGCACAAACCATGTTTGATTTAAAGTTCTAACTGCATCTGTCAATATAGGAGAAAACAGAGTGAAACCTAAAAATTCAAACTGTTCCTGCAAACGAATGCTTCAACCTAGAAGAACAAAACTTGGGCATCCAAGTGGGAATGGTGTACTGATCATTACTTGAATGTATCATGAAGATTGGATGAAAAAATATATGTTGAGATTTCAGGAGACTCTAGTTTTTTGAAAGTTTGGCAACCCCTTTCAATATAAGTGTTATTCGCCAGTCCCTGCATTAGGCTACATCAAGAGGAAACAAACCTTAGAGATAGAACGTAGAACTACTTTATCGTGTCAAGTTTCAAGAAGCTAGCACAAAACCGTGTTTGATTTAGAGTTCCAGCTGCATCTGTCAATATAGGAGACAACAGAGTGAAACCTAGAAATTCAAACTGTAACTGCAAACGAATGCATCAACCTAGGAGAACGAAACTTGGGCATCCAAGTTTGATTGGTGTACTGCTCATTACTTGAAAGTATCATTAAGGTCGGAAAAAAATATGTGTTGAGATTTCAGGAGAGTCTAGTTTTTTGGCAGCCTAACAACGCCTTTCATTGAAAGTGTTATTCGCCAGTCTGTGCTGAAGGCTACATCAAGAGCAAACAAACCTTAGGGATAGAATGTAGAACTACTTTATTGTGTCAAGTTTCAAGAAGCTAGCCCAAACCGTGTATTATTTAGAGTTTGAACTACATTTGTCAATATAGAAGAAAACAGTGAAACCTAAAAATTCAAACTGTTACTGCAAACGAATGCTTCAACGTAGGAGAATGAAACTTGAGCATCCAAGTGGGATTGGTGTACTGATCATTACTTGAAAGTATCATGAAGATTGGATGCAAAATTATATGTTGAGATTTCAGAAGACTCTAGTTTTTGGAAGTTTGGCAACACCTTTCAATAAAAGTGTTATTCGCCAGTCCCTGCATTAGGCTACATCAAGAGGAAACAAACCTTAGAGATAGAACGTAGAACTACAGTATTTTGTCAAGTTTCAAGAAGCTAGCACAAACCGTGTTTGATTTAGAGTTCGAACTGCATCTGTCAATATAGGACAAAACAGAGTGAAACCTAAAAATTCAAACTGTTCCTGCAAACGAATGCTTCAACCTAGGAGAACGAACTTGGGCATCCAAGTTTGATTGGTGCACTGCTCATTACTTGAAAGTATCATGAAGGTCGGAAGAAAAAATATATGATGAGATTTCAGGAGACTGTAGTTTTTTGGCAGCCTAACAACGCCTTTCAATGAATGTGTTATTCGCCAGTCTCTGCTTAAGGCTACATCAAGAGGAAACAAACCTTAGGGATAGAACGTAGAACTACTTTATTGTGTCATGTTTCAAGTAGCTAGCACAAACCGTGTTTGATTTAAAGTTCTAACTGCATCTGTCAATATAGGAGAAAACAGAGTGAAACCTAAAAATTCAAACTGTTCCTGCAAACGAATGCTTCAACCTAGAAGAACAAAACTTGGGCATCCAAGTGGGAATGGTGTACTGATCATTACTTGAATGTATCATGAAGATTGGATGAAAATATATATGTTGAGATTTCAGGAGACTCTAGTTTTTTGAAAGTTTGGCAACCCCTTTCAATATAAGTGTTATTCGCCAGTCCCTGCTTAAGGCTACATCAAGAGGAAACAAACCTTAGGGATAGAACGTAGAACTACTTTATTGTGTCAAGTTTCAAGAAGCTAGCACAAACCGTGTTTGATTTAGAGTTCTAGCTGCATCTGTCAATATAGGAGAAAACAGAGTGAAACCTAGAAATTCAAACTGTTACTGCAAACGAATGCATCAACCTAGGAGAACGAAACTTGGGCATCCAAGTTTGATTGGTGTAATGCTCATTACATGAAAGTATCATTAAGGTTGGAAAAAAAAATATGTGTGAGATTTCAGGAGACTCTAGTTTTTTGGCAGCCTAACAACGCCTTTCATTGGAAGTGTTATTCGCCAGTCTGTGCTGAAGGCTACATCAAGAGGAAACAAACCTTAGGGATAGAATGTAGAACTACTTTATTGTGTCAAGTTTCAAGAAGCTAGCCCAAACAGTGTATGATTTAGAGTTTGAACTACATTTGTCAATATAGGAGAAAGCAGAATGAAACCTAAAAATTCAAACTGTTACTGCAAACGAATGCTTCAACATAGGAGAATGAAACTTGAGCATCCAAGTGGGATTGGTGTACTGATCATTACTCGAAATTATCATGAAGACTGGATAAAAAAATATATGTTGAGATTTCAGAAGACTCTAGTTTTGGGAAGTTTGGCAACCCCTTTCAATAAAAGTGTTATTCGCCAGTCCCTGCATTAGGCTACATCAAGAGGAAACAAACCTTAGATATAGAACGTAGAACTACAGTATTTTGTCAAGTTTCAAGAAGCTAGCACAAACCGTGTTTGATTTAGAGTTCGAACTGCATCTGTCAATATAGGACAAAACAGAGTGAAACCTAAAAATTCAAACTGTTCCTGCAAACGAATGCTTCAACCTAGGAGAACGAAACTTGGGCATCCAAGTTTGATTGGTGCACTGCTCATTACTTCAAAGTATCATGAAGGTTGGAAGAAAAAATATATGATGAGATTTCAGGAGACTGTAGTTTTTTGGCAGCCTAACAACGCCTTTCATTGAATGTGTTATTCGCCAGTCTCTGCTTAAGGCTACATCAAGAGGAAACAAACCTTAGGGATAGAACGTAGAACTACTTTATTGTGTCATGTTTCAAGTAGCTAGCACAAACCGTGTTTGATTTAAAGTTCTAACTGCATCTGTCAATATAGGAGAAAACAGAGTGAAACCTAAAAATTCAAACTGTTCCTGCAAACGAATGCTTCAACCTAGAAGAACAAAACTTGGGCATCCAAGTGGGAATGGTGTACTGATCATTACTTGAATGTATCATGAAGATTGGATGAAAAAATATATGTTGAGATTTCAGGAGACTCTAGTTTTTTGAAAGTTTGGCAACCCCTTTCAATATAAGTGTTATTCACCAGTCCCTGCATTAGGCTACATCAAGAGGAAACAAACCTTAGAGATAGAACGTAGAACTACTTTATCGTGTCAAGTTTCAAGAAGCTAGCACAAACCGTGTTTGATTTAGAGTTCTAGCTGCATCTGTCAATATAGGAGAAACAGAGTGAAACCTAGAAATTCAAACTGTTACTGCAAACGAATGCATCAACCTAGGAGAACGAAACTTGGGCATCCAAGTTTGATTGGTGTACTGCTCATTACTTGAAAGTATCATTAAGTTCGGAAAAAATATGTGTTGAGATTTCAGGAGACTCTAGTTTTTTTTCAGCCTAACAACGCCTTTCATTGAAGTGTTATTCGCCAGTCTGTGCTGAAGGCTACATCAAGAGGAAACAAACCTTAGGGATAGAATGTAGAACTACTTTATTGTGTCAAGTTTCAAGAAGCTAGTCCAAACCGTGTATGATTTAAGTTTGAACTACATATGTCAATATAGGAGAAAGCAGAATGAAACCTAAAAATTAAAACTGTTACTGCAAACGAATGCTTCAACGTAGGAGAATGAAACTTGAGCATCCAAGTGGGATTGGTGTACTGATCATTACTCGAAAGTATCATGAAGATTGGATAAAAAAAATATATGTTGAGATTTCAGAAGACTCTAGTTTTGGGAAGTTTGGCAACCCCTTTCAATAAAAGTGTTATTCGCCAGTCCCTGCATTAGGCTACATCAAGAGGAAACAAACCTTAGAGATAGAACGTAGAACTACAGTATTTTGTCAAGTTTCAAGAAGCTAGCACAAACCGTGTTTGATTTAGAGTTCGAACTGCATCTGTCAATATAGGACAAAACAGAGTGAAACCTAAAAATTCAAACTGTTCCTGCAAACGAATGCTTCAACCTAGGAGAACGAAACTTGGGCATCCAAGTTTGATTGGTGCACTGCTCATTACTTGAAAGTATCATGAAGGTCAGAAGAAAAAATATATGTATGAGATTTCAGGAGACTGTAGTTTTTTGGCAGCCTAACAACGCCTTTCATCGAATGTGTTATTCGCCAGTCTCTGCTTAAGGCTACATCAAGAGGAAACAAACCTTAGGTATAGAACGTAGAACTACTTTATTGTGTCATGTTTCAAGTAGCTAGCACAACCGTGTTTGATTTAAAGTTCTAACTGCATCTGTCAATATAGGAGAAAACAGAGTGAAACCTAAAAATTCAAACTGTTCCTGCAAACGAATGCTTCAACCTAGAAGAACAAAACTTGGGCATCCAAGTGGGAATGGTGTACTGATCATTACTTGAATGTATCATGAAGATTGGATGAAAAAATATATGTTGAGATTTCAGGAGACTCTAGTTTTTTGAAAGTTTGGCAACCCCTTTCAATATAAGTGTTATTCACCAGTCCCTGCATTAGGCTACATCAAGAGGAAACAAACCTTAGAGATAGAACGTAGAACTACTTTATTGTGTCAAGTTTCAAGAAGCTAGCACAAACCGTGTTTGATTTAGAGTTCTAGCTGCATCTGTCAATATAGGAGAAAACAGAGTGAAACCTAAAAATTCAAACTGTAACTGCAAACGAATGCATCATCCTAGGAGAACGAAACTTGGGCATCCAAGTTTGATTGGTGTACTGCTCATTACTTGAAAGTATCATTAATGTCGGAAAAAAATATGTGTTGAGATTTCAGGAGACTCTAGTTTTTTGGCAGCCTAACAACGCCTTTCATTGAAAGTGTTATTCGCCAGTCTGTGCTGAAGGCTACATCAAGAGGAAACAAACCTTAGGGATAGAATGTAGAACTACTTTACTGTGTCAAGTTTCAAGAAGCTAGCCCAAACCGTGTATGATTTAGAGTTTGAACTACATTTGTCAATATAGGAGAAAACAGTGAAACCTAAAAATTAAAACTGTTATTGCAAACGAATGCTTCAACGTAGGAGAATGAAACTTGAGCATCCAAGTGGGATTGGTGTACTCATCATTACTTGAAAGTGTCATGAAGATTGGATGCAAAAATATATGTTGAGATTTCAGAAGACTCTAGTTTTTGGAAGTTTGGCAACCCCTTTCAATAAAAGTGTTATTCGCCAGTCCCTGCATTAGGCTACATCAAGAGGAAACAAACCTTAGAGATAGAACATAGAACTACAGTATTTTGTCAAGTTTCAAGAAGCTAGCACAAACCGTGTTTGATTTAGAGTTCGAACTGCATCTGTCAATATAGGACAAAACAGAGTGAAACCTAAAAATTCAAACTGTTCCTGCAAACGAATGCTTCAACCTAGGAGAATGAAACTTGGGCATCCAAGTTTGATTGGTGCACTGCTCATTACTTGAAAGTATCATGAAGGTCGGAAGAAAAAATATATGATGAGATTTCAGGAGACTGTAGTATTTTGGCAGCCTAACAACGCCTTTCATCGAATGTGTTATTCGCCAGTCTCTGCTTAAGGCTACATCAAGAGGAAACAAACCTTAGGGATAGAACGTAGAACAACTTTATTGTGTCATGTTTCAAGTAGCTAGCACAAACCGTGTTTGATTTAAAGTTCTAACTGCATCTGTCAATATAGGAGAAAACAGAGTGAAACCTAAAAATTCAAACTGTTCCTGCAAACGAATGCTTCAACCTAGAAGAACAAAACTTGGGCATCCAAGTGGGAATGGTGTACTGATCATTACTTGAATGTATCATGAAGATTGGATGAAAAAATATATGTTGAGATTTCAGGAGACTCTAGTTTTTTGAAAGTTTGGCAACCCCTTTCAATATAAGTGTTATTCGCCAGTCCCTGCATTAGGCTACATCAAGAGGAAACAAACCTTAGAGATAGAACGTAGAACTACTTTATTGTGTCAAGTTTCAAGAAGCTAGCACAAACCGTGTTTGATTTAGAGTTCTAGCTGCATCTGTCAATATAGGAGAAAACAGAGTGAAACCTAGAAATTCAAACTGTTACTGCAAACGAATGCATCAACCTAGGAGAACAAAACTTGGGCATCCAAGTTTGATTGGTGTACTGCTCATTACTTGAAAGTATCATTAAGGTCGGAAAAAAAATATGTGTTGAGACTTCAGGAGACTCTAGTTTTTTGGCAGCCTAACAACGCCTTTCATTGAAAGTGTTATTCGCCAGTCTGTGCTGAAGGCTACATCAAGAGGAAACAAACCTTAGGGATAGAACGTAGAACAACTTTATTGTGTCATGTTTCAAGTAGCTAGCACAAACCGTGTTTGATTTAAAGTTCTAACTGCATCTGTCAATATAGGAGAAAACAGAGTGAAACCTAAAAATTCAAACTGTTCCTGCAAACGAATGCTTCAATCTAGAAGAACAAAACTTGGGCATCCAAGTGGGAATGGTGTACTGATCATTACTTGAATGTATCATGAAGATTGGATGAAAAAATATATGTTGAGATTTCAGGAGACTCTAGTTTTTTGAAAGTTTGGCAACCCCTTTCAATATAAGTGTTATTCGCCAGTCCCTGCATTAGGCTACATCAAGAGGAAACAAACCTTAGAGATAGAACGTAGAACTATAGTATTTTGTCAAGTTTCATGAAGCTAGCCCAAACTGTGTTTGATTTAGAGTTCGAACTGCATCTGTCAATATAGGACAAAACAGAGTGAAACCTAAAAATTCAAAGTGTTCTTGCAAACGAATTCTTCAACCTAGGAGAATGAAACTTGGGCATCCAAGTTTGATTGGTGCACTGCTCATTACTTGAAAGTATCATGAAGGTCGGAAGAAAAAATATATGATGAGATTTCAGGAGACTGTAGTTTTTTGGCAGCCTAACAACGCCTTTCATCGACTGTGTTATTCGCCAGTCTCTGCATAAGGCTACATCAAGAGGAAACAAACCTTAGGGATAGAACGTAGAACTACTTTATTGTGTCATGTTTCAAGTAGCTAGCACAAACCGTGTTTGATTTAAAGTTCTAAATGCATCTGTCAATATAGGAGAAAACAGAGTGAAACCTAAAAATTCAAACTGTTCCTGCAAACGAATGCTTCAACCTAGAAGAACAAAACTTGGGCATCCAAGTGGGAATGGTGTACTGATCATTACTTGAATGTATCATGAAGATTGGATGAAAAAATATATGTTGAGATTTCAGGAGACTCTAGTTTTTGGAAAGTTTGGCAACCCCTTTCAATATAAGTGTAATTCGCCAGTCTCAGCATTAGGCTACATCAAGAGGAAACAAACCTTAGAGATAGAACGTAGAACTACTTTATTGTGTCAAGTTTCAAGAAGCTAGCACAAACCGTGTTTGATTTAGAGTTCTAGCTGCATCTGTCAATATAGGAGAAAACAGAGTGAAACCTAGAAATTCAAACTGTTACTGCAAACGAATGCATCAACCTAGGAGAACGAAACTTGGGCATCCAAGTTTGATTGGTGTACTGCTCATTACTTGAAAGTATCATTAAGGTCGGAAAAAAATATGTGTTGAGATTTCAGGAGACTCTAGTTTTTTGGCAGCCTAACAACGCCTTTCATTGAAAGTGTTATTCGCCAGTCTGTGCTGAAGGCTACATCAAGAGGAAACAAACCTTAGGGATAGAATGTAGAACTACTTTATTGTGTCAAGTTTCAAGAAGGTAGCCCAAACCGTGTATGATTTAGAGTTTGAACTACATTTGTCAATATAGAAGAAAACAGTGAAACCTAAAAATTAAAACTGTTACTGCAAACGAATGCTTCAACGTAGGAGAATGAAACTTGAGCATCCAAGTGGGATTGGTGTACTGATCATTACTTGAAAGTATCATGAAGATTGGTTGCAAAAATATATGTTGAGATTTCAGAAGACTCTAGTTTTTAGATGTTTGGCAACCCCTTTCAATAAAAGTGTTATTCGCCAGTAACTGCATTAGGCTACATCAAGAGGAAACAAACCTTAGAAATAGAACGTAGAACTACAGTATTTTGTCAAGTTTCAAGAAGCTAGCACAAACCGTGTTTGATTTAGAGTTCGAACTGCATCTGTCAATATAGGACAAAACAGAGTGAAACCTAAAAATTCAAACTGTTCCTGCAAACGAATGCTTCAACCTAGGAGAACGAAACTTGGGCATCCAAGTTTGATTGGTGCACTGCTCATTACTTGAAAGTATCATGAAGGTCGGAAGAAAAAATATATGATGAGATTTCAGGAGACTGTAGTTTTTTGGCAGCCTAACAACGCCTTTCATTGAATGTGTTATTCGCCAGTCTCTGCTTAAGGCTACATCAAGAGGAAACAAACCTTAGGGATAGAACGTAGAACAACTTTATTGTGTCATGTTTCAAGTAGCTAGCACAAACCGTGTTTGATTTAAAGTTCTAACTGCATCTGTCAATATAGGAGAAAACAGAGTGAAACCTAAAAATTCAAACTGTTCCTGCAAACGAATGCTTCAATCTAGAAGAACAAAACTTGGGCATCCAAGTTCGAATGGTGTACTGATCATTACTTGAATGTATCATGAAGATTGGATGAAAAAATATATGTTGAGATTTCAGGAGACTCTAGTTTTTTGAAAGTTTGGCAACCCCTTTCAATATAAGTGTTATTCGCCAGTCCCTGCATTAGGCTACATCAAGAGGAAACAAACCTTAGAGATAGAACGTAGAACTACTTGATTGTGTCAAGTTTCAAGAAGCTAGCACAAACCGTGTTTGATTTAGAGTTCTAGCTGCATCTGTCAATATAGGAGAAAAGAGAGTGAAACCTAGAAATTCAAACTGTTACTGCAAACGAATGCATCAACCTAGGAGAACGAAACTTGGGCATCCAAGTTTGATTGGTGTACTGCTCATTACTTGAAAGTATCAGTAAGGTCGGAAAAAAATATGTGTTGAGATTTCAGGAGACTCTAGTTTTTTGGCAGCCTAACAACGCCTTTCATTGAAAGTGTTATTCGCCAGTCTGTGCTGAAGGCTACATCAAGAGGAAACAAACCTTAGGGATAGAATGTAGAACTACTTTATTGTGTCAAGTTTCAAGAAGCTAGCCCAAACCGTGTATGATTTAGAGTTTGAACTACATTTGTCAATATAGGAGAAAGCAGAATGAAACCTAAAAATTCAAACTGTTACTGCAAACGAATGCTTCAACGTAGGAGAATGAAACTTGAGCATCCAAGTGGGATTGGTGTACTGATCATTACTCGAAAGTATCATGAAGATTGGATAAAAAAATATATGTTGAGATTTCAGAAGACTCTAGTTTTGGGAAGTTTGGCAACCCCTTTCAATAAAAGTGTTATTCGCCAGTCCCTGCATTAGGCTACATCAAGAGGAAACAAACCTTAGAGATAGAACGTAGAACTACAGTATTTTGTCAAGTTTCAAGAAGCTAGCACAAACCGTGTTTGATTTAGAGTTCGAACTGCATCTGTCAATATAGGACAAAACAGAGTGAAACCTAAAAATTCAAACTGTTCCTGCAAACGAATGCTTCAACCTAGGAGAACGAAACTTGGGCATCCAAGTTTGATTGGTGCACTGCTCATTACTTGAAAGTATCATGAAGGTCGGAAGAAAAAATATATGATGAGATTTCAGGAGACTGTAGTTTTTTGGCTGCCTAACAACGCCTTTCATTGAATGTGTTATTCGCCAGTCTCTGCTTAAGGCTACATCAAGAGGAAACAAACCTTAGAGATAGAACGTAGAACTACTTTATTGTGTCATGTTTCAAGTAGCTAGAACAAACCGTGTTTGATTTAAAGTTCTAACTGCATCTGTCAATGTAGGAGAAAACAGAGTGAAACCTAAAAATTCAAACTGTTCCTGCAAACGAATGCTTCAACCTAGAAGAACAAAACTTGGGCATCCAAGTGGGAATGGTGTACTGATCATTACTTGAATGTATCATGAAGATTGGATGAAAAAATATATGTTGAGATTTCAGGAGACTCTAGTTTTTTGAAAGTTTGGCAACCCCTTTCAATATAAGTGTTATTCGCCAGTCCCTGCATTAGGCTACATCAAGAGGAAAAAAACCTTAGAGATAGAACGTAGAACTACTTTATTGTGTCAAGTTTCAAGAAGCTAGCACAAACCGTGTTTGATTTAGGGTTCTAGCTGCATCTGTCAATATAGGGGAAAACAGAGTGAAACCTAGAAATTCAAACTGTTACTGCAAACGAATGCATCAACCTAGGAGAACGAAACTTGGGCATCCAAGTTTGATTGGTGTACTGCTCATTACTTGAAAGTATCATTAAGTTCGGAAAAAAATATGTGTTGAGATTTCAGGAGACTCTAGTTTTTTGGCAGCCTAACAACGCCTTTCATTGAAAGTGTTATTCGCCAGTCTGTGCTGAAGGCTACATCAAGAGGAAACAAACCTTAGGGATAAATGTAGAACTACATTATTGTGTCAAGTTTCAAGAAGCTAGCCCAAACCATGTATGATTTAGAGTTTGAACTACATTTGTCAATATAGGAGAAAGCAGAATGAAACCTAAAAATTCAAACTGTTACTGCAAACGAATGCTTCAACGTAGGAGAATGAAACTTGAGCATCCAAGTGGGATTGGTGTACTGATCATTACTCGAAAGTATCATGAAGATTGGATAAAAAAATATATGTTGAGATTTCAGAAGACTCTAGTTTTTGGAAGTTTGGCAACCCCTTTCAATAAAAGTGTTATTCGCCAGTCCCTGCATTAGGCTACATCAAGAGGAAACAAACCTTAGAGATAGAACGTAGAACTACAGTATTTTGTCAAGTTTCAAGAAGCTAGCACAAACCGTGTTTGATTTAGAGTTCGAACTGCATCTGTCAATATAGGACAAAACAGAGTGAAACCTAAAAATTCAAACTGTTCCTGCAAACGAATGCTTCAACCTAGGAGAACGAAACTTGGGCATCCAAGTTTAATTGGTGCACTGCTCATTACTTGAAAGTATCATGAAGGTCGGAAGAAAAAATATATGATGAGATTTCAGGAGACTGTAGTTTTTGGCAGCCTAACAACGCCTTTCATTGAATGTGTTATTCGCCAGTCTCTGCTTAAGGCTACATCAAGAGGAAACAAACCTTAGGGATAGAACGTAGAACTACTTTATTGTGTCATGTTTCATGTAGCTAGCACAAACCGTGTTTGATTTAACGTTCTAACTGCATCTGTCAATATAGGAGAAAACAGAGTGAAACCTAAAAATTCAAACTGTTCCTGCAAACGAATGCTTCAACCTAGAAGAACAAAACTTGGGCATCCAAGTGGGAATGGTGTACTGATCATTACTTGAATGTATCATGAAGATTGGATGAAAAATTATATGTTGAGATTTCAGGAGACTCTAGTTTTTTGAAAGTTTGGCAACCCCTTTCAATATAAGTGTTATTCGCCAGTCCCTGCATTAGGCTACATCAAGAGGAAACAAACCTTAGAGATAGAACGTAGAACTACTTTATTGTGTCAAGTTTCAAGAAGCTAGCACAAACCGTGTTTGATTTAGAGTTCTAGCTGCATCTGTCAATATAGGAGAAAACAGAGTGAAACCTAGAAATTCAAACTGTTACTGCAAACGAATGCATCAACCTAGGAGAACGAAACTTGGGCATCCAAGTTTGATTGGTGTACTGATCATTACTCGAAAGTATCATGAAGATTGGATAAAAAAAAATATGTTGAGATTTCAGAAGACTTTAGTTTTGGGAAGTTTGGCAACCCCTTTCAATAAAAGTGTTATTCGCCAGTCCCTGCATTAGGCTACATCAAGAGGAAACAAACCTTAGAGATAGAACGTAGAACTACAGTATTTTGTCAAGTTTCAAGAAGCTAGCACAAACCGTGTTTGATTTAGAGTTCTAGCTGCATCTGTCAATATAGGAGAAAACAGAGTGAAACCTAGAAATTCAAACTGTAACTGCAAACGAATGCATCAACCTAGGAGAACGAAACTTGGGCATCCAAGTTTGATTGGTGTACTGCTCATTACTTGAAAGTATCATTAAGGTCGGAAAAAAATATGTGTTGAGATTTCAGGAGACTCTAGTTTTTTGGCAGCCTAACAACGCCTTTCATTGAAAGTGTTATTCGCCAGTCTGTGCTGAAGGCTACATCAAGAGGAAACAAACCTTAGGGATAGAATGTAGAACTACTTTATTGTGTCAAGTTTCAAGAAGCTAGCCCAAACCGTGTATGATTTAGAGTTTGAACTACATTTGTCAATATAGAAGAAAACAGTGAAACCTAAAAATTAAAACTGTTGCTGCAAACGAATGCTTCAACGTAGGAGAATGAAACTTGAGCATCCAAGTGGGATTGGTGTACTGATCATTACTTGAAAGTATCATGAAGATTGGATGCAAAAATATATGTTGAGATTTCAGAAGACTCTAGTTTTTGGAAGTTTGGCAACCCCTTTCAATAAAAGTGTTATTCGCCAGTAACTGCATTAGGCTACATCAAGAGGAAAAACCTTAGACATAGAACGTAGAACTACAGTATTTTGTCAAGTTTCAAGAAGCTAGCCCAAACCGTGTTTGATTTAGAGTTCGAACTGCATCTGTCAATATAGGACAAAACAGAGTGAAACCTAAAAATTCAAACTGTTCCTGCAAACGATAGCTTCAACCTAGGAGATCGAAACTTGGGCATCCAAGTTTGATTGGTGCACTGCTCATTACTTGAAAGTATCATGAAAGTCGGAAGAGAAAATATATGATGAGATTTCAGGAGACTGTAGTTTTTTGGCAGCCTAACAACGCCTTTCATTGAATGTGGTATTCGCCAGTGTCTGCTTAAGGGTACATCAAGAGGAAACAAACCTTAGGGATAGAACGTAGAACTACTTTATTGTGTCATGTTTCAAGTAGCTAGCACAAACCGTGTTTGATTTAAAGTTCTAACTGCATCTGTCAATATAGGAGAAAACAGAGTGATTCCTAAAACTTCAAACTGTTCCTGCAAACGAATGCTTCAACCTAGAAGAACAAAACTTGGGCATCCAATTGGGAATGGTGTACTGATCATTACTTGAATGTATCATGAAGATTGGATGAAAAAATATATGTTGAGATTTCAGGAGACTCTAGTTTTTTGAAAGTTTGGCAACCCCTTTCAATATAAGTGTTATTCGCCAGTCCCTGCATTAGGCTACATCAAGAGGAAACAAACCTTAGAGATAGAACGTAGAACTACTTTATTGTGTCAAGTTTCAAGAAGCTAGCACAAACCGTGTTTGATTTAGAGTTCTAGCTGCATCTGTCAATATAGGAGAAAACAGAGTGAAACCTAGAAATTCAAACTGTAACTGCAAACGAATGCATCAACCTAGGAGAACGAAACTTGGGCATCCAAGTTTGATTGGTGTACTGCTCATTACTTGAAAGTATCATTAAGGTCGGAAAAAAATATGTGTTGAGATTTCAGGAGACTCTAGTTTTTTGGCAGCCTAACAACGCCTTTCATTGAAAGTGTTATTCGCTAGTCTGTGCTGAAGGCTACATCAAGAGGAAACAAACCTTAGGGATAGAATGTAGAACTACTTTATTGTGTCAAGTTTCAAGAAGCTAGCCCAAACCGTGTATGATTTAGAGTTTGAACTACATTTGTCAATATAGAAGAAAACAGTGAAACCTAAAAATTAAAACTGTTACTGCAAACGAATGCTTCAACGTAGGAGAATGAAACTTGAGCATCCAAGTGGGATTGATGTACTGATCATTACTCGAAAGTATCATGAAGATTGGATAAAAATATATATGTTGAGATTTCAGAAGACTCTAGTTTTGGGAAGTTTGGCAACCCCTTTCAATAAAAGTGTTATTCGCCACTAACTGCATTAGGCTACATCAAGAGGAAACAAACCTTAGAGATAGAACGTAGAACTACAATATTTTGTCAAGTTTCAAGAAGCTAGCACAAACCTTGTTTGATTTAGAGTTTGAACTGCATCTGTCAATATAGGACAAAACAGAGTGAAACCTAAAAATTCAAACTGTTCCTGCAAACGAATGCTTCAACCTAGGAGAACGAAACTTGGGCATCCAAGTTTGATTGGTGCACTGCTCATTACTTGAAAGTATCATGAAGGTCGGAAGAAAAAATATATGATGAGATTTCAGGAGACTGTAGTTTTTTCGCAGCCTAACAACGCCTTTCATTGAATGTGTTATTCGCCAGTCTCTGCGTAAGGCTACATCAAGAGGAAACAAACCTTAGGGATTGAACGTAGAACTACTTTATTGTGTCATGTTTCAAGTAGCTAGCACAAACCGTGTTTGATTTAAAGTTCTAACTGCATCTGTCAATATAGGAGAAAACAGAGTGAAACCTAAAAATTCAAACTGTTCCTGCAAACGAATGCTTCAACCTAGAAGAACAAAACTTGGGCATCCAAGTGGGAATGGTGTACTGATCATTACTTGAATGTATCATGAAGATTGGATGAAAAAATATATGTTGAGATTTCAGGAGACTCTAGTTTTTTGAAAGTTTGGCAACCCCTTTCAATATAAGTGTTATTCGCCAGTCCCTGCATTAGGCTACATCAAGAGGAAACAAACCTTAGAGATAGAACGCAGAACTACTTTATTGTGTCAAGTTTCAAGAAGCTAGCACAAACCTTGTTTGATTTAGAGTTCTAGCTGCATCTGTCAATATAGGAGAAAACAGAGTGAAACCTAGAAATTCAAACTGTTACTGCAAACGAATGCATCAACCTAGGGGAACGAAACTTGGGCATCCAAGTTTGATTGGTGTACTGCTCATTACTTGAAAGTATCATTAAGGTCGGAAAAAAATATGTGTTGAGATTTCAGGAGACTCTAGTTTTTTGGCAGCCTAACAACGCCTTTCATTGAAAGTGTTATTCGCCAGTCTGTGCTGAAGGCTACATCAAGAGGAAACAAACCTTAGGGATAGAATGTAGAACTACTTTATTGTGTCAAGTTTCAAGAAGCTAGCCCAAACCGTGTATGATTTAGAGTTTGAACTACATTTGTCAATATAGGAGAAAGCAGAATGAAACCTAAAAATTCAAACTGTTACTGCAAACGAATGCTTCAACGTAGGAGAAGGAAACTTGAGCATCCAAGTGGGATTGGTGTACTGATCATTACTCGAAAGTATCATGAAGATTGGATAAAAAAATATATGTTGAGATTTCAGAAGACTCTAGTTTTGGGAAGTTTGGCAACCCCTTTCAATAAAAGTGTTATTCGCCAGTCCCTGCATTAGGCTACATCAAGAGGAAACAAACCTTAGAGATAGAACGTAGAACTACAGTATTTTGTCAAGTTTCAAGAAGCTAGCACAAACCGTGTTTGATTTAGAGTTCGAACTGCATCTGTCAATATAGGACAAAACAGAGTGAAACCTAAAAATCCAAACTGTTCCTGCAAACGAATGCTTCAACCTAGGAGAACGAAACTTGGGCATCCAAGTTTGATTGGTGCACTGCTCATTACTTGAAAGTATCATGAAGGTCGGAAGAAAAAATATATGATCCGATTTCAGGAGACGGTAGTTTTTTGGCAGCCTAACAACGCCTTTCATTGAATGTGTTATTCGCCAGTCTCTGCTTAAGGCTACATCAAGAGGAAACAAACCTTAGGGATACAACGTAGAACTACTTTATTGTGTCATGTTTCAAGTAGCTAGCACAAACAGTGTTTGATTTAAAGTTCTAACTGCATCTGTCAATATAGGAGAAAACAGAGTGAAACCTAAAAATTCAAACTGTTCCTGCAAACGAATGCTTCAACCTAGAAGAACAAAACTTGGGCATCCAAGTGGGAATGGTGTACTGATCATTACCTGAATGTATCATGAAGATTGGATGAAAAAGTATATGTTGAGATTTCAGGAGACTCTAGTTTTTTGAAAGTTTGGCAACCCCTTTCAATATAAGTGTTATTCGCCAGTCCCTGCATTAGGCTACATCAAGAGGAAACAAACCTTAGAGATAGAACGCAGAACTACTTTATTGTGTCAAGTTTCAAGAAGCTAGCACAAACCGTGTTTGATTTAGAGTTCTAGCTGCATCTGTCAATATAGGAGAAAACAGAGTGAAACCTAGAAATTCAAACTGTTACTGCAAACGAATGCATCAACCTAGGAGAACGAAACTTGGGCATCCAAGTTTGATTGGTGTACTGCTCATTACTTGAAAGTATCATTAAGTTCGGAAAAAAATATGTGTTGAGATTTCAGGAGACTCTAGTTTTTTGGCAGCCTAACAACGCCTTTCATTGAAAGTGTTATTCGCCAGTCTGTGCTGAAGGCTACATCAAGAGGAAACAAACCTTAGGGATAGAATGTAGAACTACTTTATTGTGTCAAGTTTCAAGAAGCTAGCCCAAACCGTGTATGATTTAGAGTTTGAACTACATTTGTCAATATAGGAGAAAGCAGAATGAAACCTAAAAATTCAAACTGTTACTGCAAACGAATGCTTCAACATAGGAGAAGGAAACTTGAGCATCCAAGTGGGATTGGTGTACTGATCATTACTCGAAAGTATCATGAAGTTTGGATGCAAAAATATATGTTGAGATTACAGAAGACTCTAGTTTTTGGAAGTTTTTCAACCCCTTTCAATAAAAGTGTTATTCGCCAGTAACTGCATTAGGCTACATCAAGAGGAAACAAACCTTAGAGATAGAACGTAGAACTACAGTATTTTGTCAAGTTTCAAGAAGCTAGCACAAACCGTGTTTGATTTAGAGTTCGAACTGCATCTGTCAATATAGGACAAAACAGAGTGAAACCTAAAAATTCAAACTGTTCCTGCAAACGAATGCTTCAACCTAGGAGAACGAAACTTGGGCATCCAAGTTTGATTGGTGCACTGCTCATTACTTGAAAGTATCATGAAGGTCGGAAGAAAAAATATATGATGAGATTTCAGGAGACTGTAGTTTTTTGGCAGCCTAACAACGCCTTTCATTGAATGTGTTATTCGCCAGTCTCTGCTTAAGGCTACATCAAGAGGAAACAAACCTTAGGGATAGAACGTAGAACTACTTTATTGTGTCATGTTTCAAGTAGCTAGCACAAACCGTGTTTGATTTAAAGTTCTAACTGCATCTGTCAATATAGGAGAAAACAGAGTGAAACCTAAAAATTCAAACTGTTCCTGCAAACGAATGCTTCAACCTAGAAGAACAAAACTTGGGCATCCAAGTGGGAATGGTGTACTGATCATTACTTGAATGTATCATGAAGATTGGATGAAAAAATATATGTTGAGATTTCAGGAGACTCTAGTTTTTTGAAAGTTTGGCAACCCCTTTCAATATAAGTGTTATTCGCCAGTCCCTGCATTAGGCTACATCAAGAGGAAACAAACCTTAGAGATAGAACGTAGAACTACTTTATTGTGTCAAATTTCAAGAAGCTAGCACAAACCGTGTTTGATTTAGAGTTCTAGCTGCATCTGTCAATATAGGAGAAAACAGAGTGAAACCTAGAAATTCAAACTGTTACTGCAAACGAATGCATCAACCTAGGAGAACGAAACTTGGGCATCCAAGTTTGATTGGTGTACTGCTCATTACTTGAAAGTATCATTAAGGTCGGAAAAAAATATGTGTTGAGATTTCAGGAGACTCTAGTTTTTGGCAGCCTAACAACGCCTTTCATTGAAAGTGTTATTCGCCAGTCTGTGCTGAAGGCTACATCAAGAGGAAACAAACCTTAGGGATAGAATGTAGAAATACTTTATTGTGTCAAGTTTCAAGAAGCTAGCCCAAACCGTGTATGATTTAGAGTTTGAACTACATTTGTCAATATAGAAGAAAACAGTGAAACCTAAAAATTCAAACTGTTACTGCAAACGAATGCTTCAACGTAGGAGAATGAAACTTGAGCATCCAAGTGGGATTGGTGTACTGATCATTACTCGAAAGTATCATGAAGATTGGATGCAAAAATATATGTTGAGATTTCAGAAGACTCTAGTTTTGGGAAGTTTGGCAACCCCTTTCAATAAAAGTGTTATTCGCCAGTAACTGCATTAGGCTACATCAAGAGGAAACAAACCTTAGAGATAGAACGTAGAACTACAGTATTTTGTCAAGTTTCAAGAAGCTAGCACAAACCGTGTTTGATTTAGAGTTCGAACTGCATCTGTCAATGTAGGACAAAACAGAGTGAAACCTAAAAATTCAAACTGTTCCTGCAAACGAATGCTTCAACCTAGGAGAACGAAACTTGGGCATCCAAGTTTGATTGGTGCACTGCTCATTACTTGAAAGTATCATGAAGGTCGGAAGAAAAAATATATGATGAGATTTCAGGAGACTGTAGTTTTTTGGCAGCCTAACAACGCCTTTCATTGAATGTGTTATTCGCCAGTCTCTGCTTAAGGCTACATCAAGAGGAAACAAACCTTAGGGATAGAACGTAGAACTACTTTATTGTGTCATGTTTCAAGTAGCTACCACAAACCGTGTTTGATTTAAAGTTCTAACTGCATCTGTCAGTATAGGAGAAAACAGAGTGAAACCTAAAAATTCAAACTGTTCCTGCAAACGAATGCTTCAACCTAGAAGAACAAAACTTGGGCATCCAAGTGGGAATGGTGTACTGATCATTACTTGAATGTATCATGAAGATTGGATGAAAAAATATATGTTGAGATTTCAGGAGACTCTAGTTTTTTGAAAGTTTGGCAACCCCTTTCAATATAAGTGTTATTCGCCAGTCCCTGCATTAGGCTACATCAAGAGGAAACAAACCTTAGAGATAGAACGTAGAACTACTTTATTGTGTCAAGTTTCAAGAAGCTAGCACAAACCGTGTATGATTTAGAGTTCTAGCTGCATCTGTCAATATAGGAGAAAACAGAGTGAAACCTAGAAATTCAAACTGTTACTGCAAACGAATGCATCAACCTAGGAGAACGAAACTTGGGCATCCAAGTTTGATTGGTGTACTGCTCATTACTTGAAAGTATCATTAAGGTCGGAAAAAAATATGTGTTGAGATTTCATTAGACTCTAGTTTTTGGCAGCCTAACAACGCCTTTCATTGAAAGTGTTATTCGCCAGTCTGTGCTGAAGGCTACATCAAGAGGAAACAAACCTTAGGGATAGAATGTAGAACTACTTTATTGTGTCAAGTTTCAAGAAGCTAGCCCAAACCGTGTATGATTTAGAGTTTGAACTACATTTGTCAATATAGGAGAAAACAGAATGAAACCTAAAAATTCAAACTGTTACTGCAAACGAATGCTTCAACGTAGGAGAAGGAAAATTGAGCATCCAAGTGGGATGGGTGTACTGATCATTACTCGAAAGTATCATGAAGATTGGATAAAAAAATATATGTTGAGATTTCAGAAGACTCTAGTTTTGGAAGTTTGGCAACCCCTTTCAATAAAAGTGTTATTCGCCAGTCCCTGCATTAGGCTACATCAAGAGGAAACAAACCTTAGAGATAGAACGTAGAGCTACAGTATTTTGTCAAGTTTCAAGAAGCTAGCACAAACCGTGTTTGATTTAGAGTTCGAACTGCATCTGTCAATATAGGACAAAACAGAGTGAAACCTAAAAATTCAAACTGTTCCTGCAAACGAATGCTTCAACCTAGGAGAACGAAACTTGGGCATCCAAGTTTGATTGGTGCACTGCTCATTACTTGAAAGTATCATGAAGGTCGCAAGAAAAAATATATGATGAGATTTCAGGAGACTGTAGTTTTTTGGCAGGCTAACAACGCCTTTCATTGAATGTGTTATTCGCCAGTCTCTGCTTAAGGGTACATCAAGAGGAAACAAACCTTAGGGATAGAAGGTAGAACTACTTTATTGTGTCATGTTTCAAGTAGCTAGCACAAACCGTGTTTGATTTAGAGTTCTAGCTGCATCTGTCAATATAGGAGAAAACAGAGTGAAACCTAGAAATTCAAACTGTTACTGCAAACGAATGCATCAACCTAGGAGAACGAAACTTGGGCATCCAAGTTTGATTGGTGTACTGCTCATTACTTGAAAGTATCATTAAGGTCGGAAAAAAATATGTGTTGAGATTTCAGGAGACTCTAGTTTTTGGCAGCCTAAGAACCCCTTTCATTGAAAGTGTTATTCGCCAGTCTGTGCTGAAGGCTACATCAAGAGGAAACAATCCTTAGGGATAGAATGTAGAACTACTTTATTGTGTCAAGTTTCAAGAAGCTAGCGCAAACCGTGTATGATTTAGAGTTTGAACTACATTTGTCAATATAGAAGAAAACAGTGAAACCTAAAAATTAAAACTGTTACTGCAAACGAATGCTTCAATGTAGGAGAATGAAACTTGAGCATCCAAGTGGGATTGGTGTACTGATCATTACTCGAAAGTATCATGAAGATTGGATGCAAAAATATATGTTGAGATTTCAGAAGACTCTAGTTTTTGGATGTTTGGCAACCCCTTTCAATAAAAGTGTTATTCGCCAGTAACTGCATTAGGCTACATCAAGAGGAAACAAACCTTAGAGATAGAACGTAGAACTACAGTATTTTGTCAAGTTTCAAGAAGCTAGCACAAACCGTGTTTGATTTAGAGTTCGAACTGCATCTGTCAATGTAGGACAAAACAGAGTGAAACCTAAAAATTCAAACTGTTCCTGCAAACGAATGCTTCAACCTACGAGAACGAAACTTGGGCATCCAAGTTTGATTGGTGCACTGCTCATTACTTGAAAGTATCATGAAGGTCGGAAGAAAAAATATATGATGAGATTTCAGGAGACTGTAGTTTTTTGGCAGCCTAACAACGCCTTTCATTGAATGTGTTATTCGCCAGTCTCTGCTTAAGGCTACATCAAGAGGTAACAAACCTTAGGGATAGAACGTAGAACTACTTTATTGTGTCATGTTTCAAGTAGCTAGCAAAAACCGTGTTTGATTTAAAGTTCTAACTGCATCTGTCAGTATAGGAGAAAACAGAGTGAAACCTAAAAATTCAAACTGTTCCTGCAAACGAATGCTTCAACCTAGAAGAACAAAACTTGGGCATCCAAGTGGGAATGGTGTACTGATCATTACTTGAATGTATCATGAAGATTGGATGAAAAAATATATGTTGAGATTTCAGGAGACTCTAGTTTTTTGAAAGTTTGGCAACCCCTTTCAATATAAGTGTTATTCGCCAGTCCCTGCATTAGGCTACATCAAGAGGAAACAAACCTTAGAGATAGAAGTAGAACTACTTTATTGTGTCAAATTTCAAGAAGCTAGCACAAACCGTGTTTGATTTAGAGTTCTAGCTGCATCTGTCAATATAGGAGAGAAACAGAGTGAAACCTAGAAATTCAAACTGTTACTGCAAATGAATGCATCAACCTAGGAGAACGAAACTTGGGGCATCCAAGTTTGATTGGTGTACTGCTCATTACTTGAAAGTATCATTAAGGTCGGAAACAAATATTGTTGAGATTTCAGGAGACTCAAGTTTTTTAGCAGCCTAACAACGCCTTTCATTGAAAGTGTTATTCGCCAGTCTGTGCTGAAGGCTACATCAAGAGGAAACAAACCTTAGGGATAGAATGTAGAACTACTTTATTGTGTCAAGTTTCAAGAAGCTAGCCCAAACCGTGTATGATTTAAAGTTTGAACTACATTTGTCAATATATTAGAATGCAGAATGAAACCTAAAAATTCAAACTGTTAGTGCAAACGAATGCTTCAACGTAGGAGAAGGAAAATTGAGCATCCAAGTGGGATGGGTGTACTGATCATTACTCGAAAATATCATGAAGATTGGATAAAAAAATATATGTTGAGATTTCAGAAGACTCTAGTTTTTGGAAGTTTGGCAACCCCTTTCAATAAAAGTGTTATTCGCCAGTCCCTGCATTAGGCTACATCAAGAGGAAACAAACCTTAGAGATAGAACGTAGAGCTACAGTATTTTGTCAAGTTTCAAGAAGCTAGCACAAACCGTGTTTGATTTAGAGTTCGAACTGCATCTGTCAATATAGGACAAAACAGAGTGAAACCTAAAAATTCAAACTGTTCCTGCAAACGAATGCTTCAACCTAGGAGAACGAAACTTGGGCATCCAAGTTTGATTGGTGCACTGCTCATTACTTGAAAGTATCATGAAGGTCGGAAGAAAAAATATATGATGAGATTTCAGGAGACTGTAGTTTTTTGGCAGCCTAACAACGCCTTTCATTGAATGTGTTATTCGCCAGTCTCTGCTTAAGGGTACATCAAGAGGAAACAAACCTTAGGGATAGAAGGTAGAACTACTTTATTGTGTCATGTTTCAAGTAGCTAGCACAAACCGTGTTTGATTTAAAGTTCTAACTGCATCTGTCAATATAGGAGAAAACAGAGTGAAACCTAAAAATTCAAACTGTTCCTGCAAACGAATGCTTCAACCTAGAAGAACAAAACTTGGGCATCCAAGTGGGAATGGTGTACTGATCATTACTTGAATGTATCATGAAGATTGGATGAAAAAATATATGTTGAGATTTCAGGAGACTGTAGTTTTTTGAAAGTTTGGCAACCCCTTTCAATATAAGTGTTATTCGCCAGTCCCTGCATTAGGCTACATCAAGAGGAAACAAACCTTAGAGATAGAACGTAGAACTACTTTATTGTGTCAAGTTTCAAGAAGCTAGCACAAACCGTGTTTGATTTAGAGTTCTAGCTGCATCTGTCAATATAGGAGAAAACAGAGTGAAACCTAGAAATTCAAACTGTTACTGCAAACGAATGCATCAACCTAGGAGAACGAAACTTGGGCATCCAAGTTTGATTGGTGTACTGCTCATTACTTGAAAGTATCATTAAGGTCGGAAAAAAATATGTGTTGAGATTTCAGGAGACTCTAGTTTTTGGCAGCCTAAGAACGCCTTTCATTGAAAGTGTTATTCACCAGTCTGTGCTGAAGGCTACATCAAGAGGAAACAATACTTAGGGATAGAATGTAGAACTACTTTATTGTGTCAAGTTTCAAGAAGCTAGCGCAAACCGTGTATGATTTAGAGTTTGAACTACATTTGTCAATATAGAAGAAAACAGTGAAACCTAAAAATTAAAACTGTTACTGCAAACGAATGCTTCAATGTAGGAGAATGAAACTTGAGCATCCAAGTGGGATTGGTGTACTGATCATTACTCGAAAGTATCATGAAGATTGGATGCAAAAATATATGTTGAGATTTCAGAAGACTCTAGTTTTTGGATGTTTGGCAACCCCTTTCAATAAAAGTGTTATTCGCCAGTAACTGCATTAGGCTACATCAAGAGGAAACAAACCTTAGAGATAGAACGTAGAACTACAGTATTTTGTCAAGTTTCAAGAAGCTAGCACAAACCGTGTTTGATTTAGAGTTCGAACTGCATCTGTCAATGTAGGACAAAACAGAGTGAAACCTAAAAATTCAAACTGTTCCTGCAAACGAATGCTTCAACCTAGGAGAACGAAACTTGGGCATCCAAGTTTGATTGGTGCACTGCTCATTACTTGAAAGTATCATGAAGGTCAGAAGAAAAAATATATGATGAGATTTCAGGAGACTGTAGTTTTTGGCAGCCTAACAACGCCTTTCATTGAATGTGTTATTCGCCAGTCTCTGCTTAAGGCTACATCAAGAGGAAACAAACCTTAGGGATAGAACGTAGAACTACTTTATTGTGTCATGTTTCAAGTAGCTAGCACAAACCGTGTTTGATTTAAAGTTCTAACTGCATCTGTCAGTATAGGAGAAAACAGAGTGAAACCTAAAAATTCAAACTGTTCCTGCAAACGAATGCTTCAACCTAGAAGAACAAAACTTGGGCATCCAAGTGGGAATGGTGTACTGATCATTACTTGAATGTATCATGAAGATTGGATGAAAAAATATATGTTGAGATTTCAGGAGACTCTAGTTTTTTGAAAGTTTGGCAACCCCTTTCAATATAAGTGTTATTCGCCAGTCCCTGCATTAGGCTACATCAAGAGGAAACAAACCTTAGAGATAGAACGTAGAACTACTTTATTGTGTCAAGTTTCAAGAAGCTAGCACAAACCGTGTTTGATTTAGAGTTCTAGCTGCATCTGTCAATATAGGAGAGAACAGAGTGAAACATAGAAATTCAAACTGTAACTGCAAACGAATGCATCAACCTAGGAGAACGAAACTTGGGCATCCAAGTTTGATTGGTGTACTGCTCATTACTTGAAAGTATCATTAAGGTCGGAAAAAAATATGTGTTGAGATTTCAGGAGACTCAAGTTTTTTAGCAGCCTAACAACGCCTTTCATTTAAAGTGTTATTCGCCAGTCTGTGCTGAAGGCTACATCAAGAGGAAACAAACCTTAGGGATAGAATGTAGAACTACTTTATTGTGTCAAGTTTCAAGAAGCTAGCCCAAACCGTGTATGATTTAAAGTTTGAACTACATTTGTCAATATATTAGAATGCAGAATAAAACCTAAAAATTCAAACTGTTAGTGCAAACGAATGCTTCAACGTAGGAGAAGGAAAATTGAGCATCCAAGTGGGATGGGTGTACTGATCATTACTCGAAAGTATCATGAAGATTGGATAAAAAAATATATGTTGAGATTTCAGAAGACTCTAGTTTTTGGAAGTTTGGCAACCCCTTTCAATAAAAGTGTTATTCGTCAGTCCCTGCATTAGGCTACATCAAGAGGAAACAAACCTTAGAGATAGAACGTAGAGCTACAGTATTTTGTCAAGTTTCAAGAAGCTAGCACAAACCGTGTTTGATTTAGAGTTCGAACTGCATCTGTCAATATAGGACAAAACAGAGTGAAACCTAAAAATTCAAACTGTTCCTGCAAACGAATGCTTCAACCTAGGAGAACGAAACTTGGGCATCCAAGTTTGATTGGTGCACTGCTCATTACTTGAAAGTATCATGAAGGTCGGAAGAAAAAATATATGATGAGATTTCAGGAGACTGTAGTTTTTTGGCAGCCTAACAACGCCTTTCATTGAATGTGTTATTCGCCAGTCTCTGCTTAAGGGTACATCAAGAGGAAACAAACCTTAGGGATAGAAGGTAGAACTACTTTATTGTGTCATGTTTCAAGTTGCTAGCACAAACCGTGTTTGATTTAAAGTTCTAAATGCATCTGTCAATATAGGAGAAAACAGAGTGAAACCTAAAAATTCAAACTGTTCCTGCAAACGAATGCTTCAACCTAGAAGAACAAAACTTGGGCATCCAAGTGGGAATGGTGTACTGATCATTACTTGAATGTATCATGAAGATTGGATGAAAAAATATATGTTGAGATTTCAGGAGACTCTAGTTTTTTGAAAGTTTGGCAACCCCTTTCAATATAAGTGTTATTCGCCAGTCCCTGCATTAGGCTACATCAAGAGGAAACAAACCTTAGAGATAGAACGTAGAACTACTTTATTGTGTCAAGTTTCAAGAAGCTAGCACAAACCGTGTTTGATTTAGAGTTCTAGCTGCATCTGTCAATATAGGAGAAAACAGAGTGAAACCTAGAAATTCAAACTGTTACTGCAAACGAATGCATCAACCTAGGAGAACGAAACTTGGGCATCCAAGTTTGATTGGTGTACTGCTCATTACTTGAAAGTATCATTAAGGTCGGAAACAAATATGTGTTGAGATTTCAGGAGACTCTAGTTTTTGGCAGCCTAACAACGCCTTTCATTGAAAGTGTTATTCGCCAGTCTGTGCTGAAGGCTACATCAAGAGGAAACAAACCTTAGGGATAGAATGTAGAACTACTTTATTGTGTCAAGTTTCAAGAAGCTAGCCCAAACCGTGTATGATTTAAAGTTTGAACTACATTTGTCAATATATTAGAATGCAGAATGAAACCTAAAAATTCAAACTGTTAGTGCAAACGAATGCTTCAACGTAGGAGAAGGAAAATTGAGCATCCAAGTGGGATGGGTGTACTGATCATTACTCGAAAATATCATGAAGATTGGATAAAAAAATATATGTTGAGATTTCAGAAGACTCTAGTTTTTGGAAGTTTGGCAACCCCTTTCAATAAAAGTGTTATTCGCCAGTCCCTGCATTAGGCTACATCAAGAGGAAACAAACCTTAGAGATAGAACGTAGAGCTACAGTATTTTGTCAAGTTTCAAGAAGCTAGCACAAACCGTGTTTGATTTAGAGTTCGAACTGCATCTGTCAATATAGGACAAAACAGAGTGAAACCTAAAAATTCAAACTGTTCCTGCAAACGAATGCTTCAACCTAGGAGAACGAAACTTGGGCATCCAAGTTTGATTGGTGCACTGCTCATTACTTGAAAGTATCATGAAGGTCGGAAGAAAAAATATATGATGAGATTTCAGGAGACTGTAGTTTTTTGGCAGCCTAACAACGCCTTTCATTGAATGTGTTATTCGCCAGTCTCTGCTTAAGGGTACATCAAGAGGAAACAAACCTTAGGGATAGAAGGTAGAACTACTTTATTGTGTCATGTTTCAAGTAGCTAGCACAAACCGTGTTTGATTTAAAGTTCTAACTGCATCTGTCAATATAGGAGAAAACAGAGTGAAACCTAAAAATTCAAACTGTTCCTGCAAACGAATGCTTCAACCTAGAAGAACAAAACTTGGGCATCCAAGTGGGAATGGTGTACTGATCATTACTTGAATGTATCATGAAGATTGGATGAAAAAATATATGTTGAGATTTCAGGAGACTCTAGTTTTTTGAAAGTTTGGCAACCCCTTTCAATATAAGTGTTATTCGCCAGTCCCTGCATTAGGCTACATCAAGAGGAAACAAACCTTAGAGATAGAACGTAGAACTACTTTATTGTGTCAAGTTTCAAGAAGCTAGCACAAACCGTGTTTGATTTAGAGTTCTAGCTGCATCTGTCAATATAGGAGAAAACAGAGTGAAACCTAGAAATTCAAACTGTTACTGCAAACGAATGCATCAACCTAGGAGAACGAAACTTGGGCATCCAAGTTTGATTGGTGTACTGCTCATTACTTGAAAGTATCATTAAGGTCGGAAAAAAATATGTGTTGAGATTTCAGGAGACTCTAGTTTTTGGCAGCCTAAGAACGCCTTTCATTGAAAGTGTTATTCGCCAGTCTGTGCTGAAGGCTACATCAAGAGGAAACAATACTTAGGGATAGAATGTAGAACTACTTTATTGTGTCAAGTTTCAAGAAGCTAGCGCAAACCGTGTATGATTTAGAGTTTGAACTACATTTGTCAATATAGAAGAAAACAGTGAAACCTAAAAATTAAAACTGTTACTGCAAACGAATGCTTCAATGTAGGAGAATGAAACTTGAGCATCCAAGTGGGATTGGTGTACTGATCATTACTCGAAAGTATCATGAAGATTGGATGCAAAAATATATGTTGAGATTTCAGAAGACTCTAGTTTTTGGATGTTTGGCAACCCCTTTCAATAAAAGTGTTATTCGCCAGTAACTGCATTAGGCTACATCAAGAGGAAACAAACCTTAGAGATAGAACGTAGAACTACAGTATTTTGTCAAGTTTCAAGAAGCTAGCACAAACCGTGTTTGATTTAGAGTTCGAACTGCATCTGTCAATGTAGGACAAAACAGAGTGAAACCTAAAAATTCAAACTGTTCCTGCAAACGAATGCTTCAACCTAGGAGAACGAAACTTGGGCATCCAAGTTTGATTGGTGCACTGCTCATTACTTGAAAGTATCATGAAGGTCAGAAGAAAAAATATATGATGAGATTTCAGGAGACTGTAGTTTTTTGGCAGCCTAACAACGCCTTTCATTGAATGTGTTATTCGCCAGTCTCTGCTTAAGGCTACATCAAGAGGAAACAAACCTTAGGGATAGAACGTAGAACTACTTTATTGTGTCATGTTTCAAGTAGCTAGCACAAACCGTGTTTGATTTAAAGTTCTAACTGCATCTGTCAGTATAGGAGAAAACAGAGTGAAACCTAAAAATTCAAACTGTTCCTGCAAACGAATGCTTCAACCTAGAAGAACAAAACTTGGGCATCCAAGTGGGAATGGTGTACTGATCATTACTTGAATGTATCATGAAGATTGGATGAAAAAATATATGTTGAGATTTCAGGAGACTCTAGTTTTTTGAAAGTTTGGCAACCCCTTTCAATATAAGTGTTATTCGCCAGTCCCTGCATTAGGCTACATCAAGAGGAAACAAACCTTAGAGATAGAACGTAGAACTACTTTATTGTGTCAAGTTTCAAGAAGCTAGCACAAACCGTGTTTGATTTAGAGTTCTAGCTGCATCTGTCAATATAGGAGAGAACAGAGTGAAACCTAGAAATTCAAACTGTTACTGCAAACGAATGCATCAACCTAGGAGAACGAAACTTGGGCATCCAAGTTTGATTGGTGTACTGCTCATTACTTGAAAGTATCATTAAGGTCGGAAAAAAATATGTGTTGAGATTTCAGGAGACTCAAGTTTTTTAGCAGCCTAACAACGCCTTTCATTGAAAGTGTTATTCGCCAGTCTGTGCTGAAGGCTACATCAAGAGGAAACAAACCTTAGGGATAGAATGTAGAACTACTTTATTGTGTCAAGTTTCAAGAAGCTAGCCCAAACCGTGTATGATTTAAAGTTTGAACTACATTTGTCAATATATTAGAATGCAGAATGAAACCTAAAAATTCAAACTGTTAGTGCAAACGAATGCTTCAACGTAGGAGAAGGAAAATTGAGCATCCAAGTGGGATGGGTGTACTGATCATTACTCGAAAATATCATGAAGATTGGATAAAAAAATATATGTTGAGATTTCAGAAGACTCTAGTTTTTGGAAGTTTGGCAACCCCTTTCAATAAAAGTGTTATTCGCCAGTCCCTGCATTAGGCTACATCAAGAGGAAACAAACCTTAGAGATAGAACGTAGAGCTACAGTATTTTGTCAAGTTTCAAGAAGCTAGCACAAACCGTGTTTGATTTAGAGTTCGAACTGCATCTGTCAATATAGGACAAAACAGAGTGAAACCTAAAAATTCAAACTGTTCCTGCAAACGAATGCTTCAACCTAGGAGAACGAAACTTGGGCATCCAAGTTTGATTGGTGCACTGCTCATTACTTGAAAGTATCATGAAGGTCGGAAGAAAAAATATATGATGAGATTTCAGGAGACTGTAGTTTTTTGGCAGCCTAACAACGCCTTTCATTGAATGTGTTATTCGCCAGTCTCTGCTTAAGGGTACATCAAGAGGAAACAAACCTTAGGGATAGAAGGTAGAACTACTTTATTGTGTCATGTTTCAAGTAGCTAGCACAAACCGTGTTTGATTTAAAGTTCTAACTGCATCTGTCAATATAGGAGAAAACAGAGTGAAACCTAAAAATTCAAACTGTTCCTGCAAACGAATGCTTCAACCTAGAAGAACAAAACTTGGGCATCCAAGTGGGAATGGTGTACTGATCATTACTTGAATGTATCATGAAGATTGGATGAAAAAATATATGTTGAGATTTCAGGAGTCTCTAGTTTTTTGAAAGTTTGGCAACCCCTTTCAATATAAGTGTTATTCGCCAGTCCCTGCATTAGGCTACATCAAGAGGAAACAAACCTTAGAGATAGAACGTAGAACTACTTTATTGTGTCAAGTTTCAAGAAGCTAGCACAAACCGTGTTTGATTTAGAGTTCTAGCTGCATCTGTCAATATAGGAGAAAACAGAGTGAAACCTAGAAATTCAAACTGTTACTGCAAACGAATGCATCAACCTAGGAGAACGAAACTTGGGCATCCAAGTTTGATTGGTGTACTGCTCATTACTTGAAAGTATCATTAAGGTCGGAAAAAAATATGTGTTGAGATTTCAGGAGACTCTAGTTTTTGGCAGCCTAAGAACGCCTTTCATTGAAAGTGTTATTCGCCAGTCTGTGCTGAAGGCTACATCAAGAGGAAACAATACTTAGGGATAGAATGTAGAACTACTTTATTGTGTCAAGTTTCAAGAAGCTAGCGCAAACCGTGTATGATTTAGAGTTTGAACTACATTTGTCAATATAGAAGAAAACAGTGAAACCTAAAAATTAAAACTGTTACTGCAAACGAATGCTTCAATGTAGGAGAATGAAACTTGAGCATCCAAGTGGGATTGGTGTACTGATCATTACTCGAAAGTATCATGAAGATTGGATGCAAAAATATATGTTGAGATTTCAGAAGACTCTAGTTTTTGGATGTTTGGCAACCCCTTTCAATAAAAGTGTTATTCGCCAGTAACTGCATTAGGCTACATCAAGAGGAAACAAACCTTAGAGATAGAACGTAGAACTACAGTATTTTGTCAAGTTTCAAGAAGCTAGCACAAACCGTGTTTGATTTAGAGTTCGAACTGCATCTGTCAATGTAGGACAAAACAGAGTGAAACCTAAAAATTCAAACTGTTCCTGCAAACGAATGCTTCAACCTAGGAGAACGAAACTTGGGCATCCAAGTTTGATTGGTGCACTGCTCATTACTTGAAAGTATCATGAAGGTCAGAAGAAAAAATATATGATGAGATTTCAGGAGACTGTAGTTTTTTGGCAGCCTAACAACGCCTTTCATTGAATGTGTTATTCGCCAGTCTCTGCTTAAGGCTACATCAAGAGGAAACAAACCTTAGGGATAGAACGTAGAACTACTTTATTGTGTCATGTTTCAAGTAGCTAGCACAAACCGTGTTTGATTTAAAGTTCTAACTGCATCTGTCAGTATAGGAGAAAACAGAGTGAAACCTAAAAATTCAAACTGTTCCTGCAAACGAATGCTTCAACCTAGAAGAACAAAACTTGGGCATCCAAGTGGGAATGGTGTACTGATCATTACTTGAATGTATCATGAAGATTGGATGAAAAAATATATGTTGAGATTTCAGGAGACTCTAGTTTTTTGAAAGTTTGGCAACCCCTTTCAATATAAGTGTTATTCGCCAGTCCCTGCATTAGGCTACATCAAGAGGAAACAAACCTTAGAGATAGAACGTAGAACTACTTTATTGTGTCAAGTTTCAAGAAGCTAGCACAAACCGTGTTTGATTTAGAGTTCTAGCTGCATCTGTCAATATAGGAGAGAACAGAGTGAAACCTAGAAATTCAAACTGTTACTGCAAACGAATGCATCAACCTAGGAGAACGAAACTTGGGCATCCAAGTTTGATTGGTGTACTGCTCATTACTTGAAAGTATCATTAAGGTCGGAAAAAAATATGTGTTGAGATTTCAGGAGACTCAAGTTTTTTAGCAGCCTAACAACGCCTTTCATTTAAAGTGTTATTCGCCAGTCTGTGCTGAAGGCTACATCAAGAGGAAACAAACCTTAGGGATAGAATGTAGAACTACTTTATTGTGTCAAGTTTCAAGAAGCTAGCCCAAACCGTGTATGATTTAAAGTTTGAACTACATTTGTCAATATATTAGAATGCAGAATAAAACCTAAAAATTCAAACTGTTAGTGCAAACGAATGCTTCAACGTAGGAGAAGGAAAATTGAGCATCCAAGTGGGATGGGTGTACTGATCATTACTCGAAAGTATTATGAAGATTGGATAAAAAAATATATGTTGAGATTTCAGAAGACTCTAGTTTTTGGAAGTTTGGCAACCCCTTTCAATAAAAGTGTTATTCGCCAGTCCCTGCATTAGGCTACATCAAGAGGAAACAAACCTTAGAGATAGAACGTAGAGCTACAGTATTTTGTCAAGTTTCAAGAAGCTAGCACAAACCGTGTTTGATTTAGAGTTCGAACTGCATCTGTCAATATAGGACAAAACAGAGTGAAACCTAAAAATTCAAACTGTTCCTGCAAACGAATGCTTCAACCTAGGAGAACGAAACTTGGGCATCCAAGTTTGATTGGTGCACTGCTCATTACTTGAAAGTATCATGAAGGTCGGAAGAAAAAATATATGATGAGATTTCAGGAGACTGTAGTTTTTTGGCAGCCTAACAACGCCTTTCATTGAATGTGTTATTCGCCAGTCTCTGCTTAAGGGTACATCAAGAGGAAACAAACCTTAGGGATAGAAGGTAGAACTACTTTATTGTGTCATGTTTCAAGTTGCTAGCACAAACCGTGTTTGATTTAAAGTTCTAACTGCATCTGTCAATATAGGAGAAAACAGAGTGAAATATAAAAATTCAATCTGTTCCTGCAAACGAATGCTTCAACCTAGAAGAACAAAACTTGGGCATCCAAGTGGGAATGGTGTACTGATCATTACTTGAATGTATCATGAAGATTGGATGAAAAAATATATGTTGAGATTTCAGGAGACTCTAGTTTTTTGAAAGTTTGGCAACCCCTTTCAATATAAGTGTTATTCGCCAGTCCCTGCATTAGGCTACATCAAGAGGAAACAAACCTTAGAGATAGAACGTAGAACTACTTTATTGTGTCAAGTTTCAAGAAGCTAGCACAAACGGTGTTTGATTTAGAGTTCTAGCTGCATCTGTCAATATAGGAGAAAACAGAGTGAAACCTAGAAATTCAAACTGTTACTGCAAACGAATGCATCAACCTAGGAGAACGAAACTTGGGCATCCAAGTTTGATTGGTGTACTGCTCATTACTTGAAAGTATCATTAAGGTCGGAAACAAATATGTGTTGAGATTTCAGGAGACTCTAGTTTTTGGCAGCCTAACAACGCCTTTCATTGAAAGTGTTATTCGCCAGTCTGTGCTGAAGGCTACATCAAGAGGAAACAAACCTTAGGGATAGAATGTAGAACTACTTTATTGTGTCAAGTTTCAAGAAGCTAGCCCAAACCGTGTATAATTTAGAGTTTGAACTACATTTGTCAATATTGAAGAAAACAGTGAAACCTAAAAATTAAACCTGTTACTGCAAACGAATGCTTCAACGTAGGAGAAGGAAACTTGAGCATCCAAGTGGGATTGGTGTACTGATCATTACTCGAAAGTATCATGATGATTGGATGCAAAAATATATGTTGAGATTTCAGAAGACTCTAGTTTTTGGAAGTTTGGCAACCCTTTCAATAAAAGTGTTATTCGCCAGTCCCTGCATTAGGCTACATCAAGAGGAAACAAACCTTAGAGATAGAACGTAGAACTACAGTATTTTGTCAAGTTTCAAGAAGCTAGCACAAACCGTGTTTGATTTAGAGTTCGAACTGCATCTGTCAATATAGGACAAAACAGAGTGAAACCTAAAAATTCAAACTGTTCCTGCAAACGAATGCTTCAACCTAG
>NW_027517525.1:0-42555 GCF_048772815.1 Callospermophilus lateralis | reverse complement strand
GTAGAACTACTTTACTGTGTCAAGTTTCAAGAAGCTAGCACAAACCGTGTTTGATTTAGAGTTCTAACTGCATCTGTCAATATAGGAGAAAACAGAGTGAAACCTATAATTTCTAACTGTTCCTGCAAACGAATGCTTCAACCTAGAAGAACAAAACTTGGGCATCCACGTTTGATTGGTGTACTGATCAATACTTGAAAGAATCATGAAGATTGGATGAAAAAATATATGTTGAGATTTCAGGAGACGGTAGTTTTTTGGAAGCTTAAAACGCCTTTCATGGAAAGTGTTATTCGCCAGTCTCTGCTTAAGGCTACATCAAGAGGAAACAAACCTTAGAGATAGAACGTAGAACTACTTTATTGTGTCAAGTTTCAAGAGGCTAGCACAAACCATGTTTGATTTAGAGTTCGAACTGCATCTGTCAATATAGGAGAAAACAGAGTGAAAACTAAAAATTCAAACTGTTACTGCATACGAATGCTTCAACCTAGGAGAACGAAACTTGAATATCCACGTTTTATTGGTGTACTGCTCATTACTTGAAATTATCATGAAGGTCGGAAAAAAAAATATGTTGAGTTTCAGGAGCCTGTAGTATTTTGGCAGCCTAACAACGCCTTTCATTGAATGTGTCTTTCGTCAGTCTCTGCTTAGGTCTACATCCAGAGGAAACAAAAAATAAAAATTGAATGTAGAACTACTTTACTGTTTCAAGTTTCAAGAAGCTAGCACAAACCGTGTTTGATTTAGAGTTCGAACTACATTTGTCAATATAGGAGAAAACAGAGTGAAACCTTAAAATTCAAACTGTTACTCCAAAAGAATGCTTCAATCAAGGAGAACTAAATTTTGGCATCCAAGTGGGATTGGTGTACTGATCATTACTTGAAAGTATCATGAAGATTGGATGAAAAAATATATGTTGAGATTTCAGGAGACTCTAGTGTGTTGGAAGTTTGGCAACCCCTTTCAGTATAAGTGTTATTCGCCAGTCCCAGCTTTAGGATACAAGAGGAAACAAACCTTAGAGATAGAACGTAGAACTACTTTACTGTGTCAAGTTTCAAGAAGCTAGCAGAAACCGTGTTTGATTTAGAGTTCTAACTGCATCTGTCAATATAGGAGAAAACAGAGTGAAACCTATAATTTCTAACTGTTCCTGCAAACGAATGCTACAACCTAGAAGAACAAAACTTGGGCATCCACGTTTGATTGGTGTACTGATCAATACTTGAAAGAATCATGAAGATTGGATGAAAAAATATATGTTGAGATTTCAGGAGACGGTAGTTTTTTGGAAGCTTAACAACGCCTTTCATTGAAAGTGTTATTCGCCTGTCTCTGCTTAAGGCTACATCAAGAGGAAACAAACCTTAGAGATAGAACGTAGAACTACTTTATTGTGTCAAGTTTCAAGAAGCTAGCACAAACCATGTTTGATTTAGAGTTTGAACTGCATCTGTCAATATAGGAGAAAACAGAGTGAAAACTAAAAATTCAAACTGTTACTGCAAACGAATGCTTCAACCTAGGAGAACGGAACTTGAACATCCACGTTTTATTGGTGTACTGCTCATTACTTGAAATTACCATGAAGGTCGGAAAAAAAAATATGTTGAGATTTCAGGAGCCTGTAGTATTTTGGCAGCCTAACAGCGCCTTTCATTGAATGTGTCTTTCGTCAGTCTCTGCTTAGGTCTACATCCAGAGGAAACAAAAAATAAAAATAGAATGTAGAACTACTTTACTGTTTCAAGTTTCAAGAAGCTAGCACAAACCGTGTTTGATTTAGAGTTCGAACTACATTTGTCAATATAGGAGAAAACAGAGTGAAACCTAAAAATTCAAACTGTTACTCCAAAAGAATGCTTCAATCTAGGAGAACTAAACTTTGGCATCCAAGTGGTATTGGTGTACTGATCATTACTTGAAAGTATCATGAAGATTGGATGAAAAAATATATGTTGAGATTTCAGGAGACTCTAGTGTGTTGGAAGTTTGGCAACCCCTTTCAGTATAAGTGTTATTCGCCAGTCCCAGCTTTAGGATACAAGAGGAAACAAACCTTAGAGATAGAACGTAGAACTAGTTTACTGTGTCAAGTTTCAAGAAGCTAGCACAAACCGTGTTTGATTTAGAGTTCTAACTGCATCTGTCAATATAGGAGAAAACAGAGTGAAACCTATAATTTCTAACTGTTCCTGCAAACGAATGCTACAACCTAGAAGAACAAAACTTGGGTATCCACGTTTGATTGGTGTACTGATCAATACTTGAAAGAATCATGAAGATTGGATGAAAAAATATATGTTGAGATAAAGGGGACGGTAGTTTCTTGGAAGCTTAACAACGCCTTTCATTGAAAGTGTTATTCGCCGGTCTCTGCTTAAGGCTACATCAAGAGGAAACAAACCTTAGAGATAGAACGTAGAACTACTTTATTGTGTCAGTTTCAAGAAGCTAGCACAAACCATGTTTGATTTAGAGTTCGAACTGCATCTGTCAATATAGGAGAAAACAGAGTGAAAACTAAAAATTCAAACTGTTACTGCAAACGAATGCTTCAACCAAGGAGAACGAAACTTGAACATCCACGTTTTATTGGTGTACTGCTCATTACTTGAAATTATCATGAAGTTCGGAAAAAAAAAATATGTTGAGATTTCAGGAGACTGTAGTATTTTGGAAGCCTAACAACGCCTTTCATTGAATGTGTCTTTCGTCAGTCTCTGCTTAGGTCTACATCCAGAGGAAACAAAAAATAAAAATAGAATGTAGAACTACTTTACTGTTTCAAGTTTCAAGAAGCTAGCACAAACCGTGTTTGATTTAGAGTTCGAACTACATTTGTCAATATAGGAGAAAACAGAGTGAAACCTAAAAATTCAAACTGTTACTCCAAAAGAATGCTTCAATCTAGGAGAACTAAACTTTGGCATCCAAGTGGGATTGGTGTACTGATCATTACTTGAAAGTATCATGAAGATTGGATGAAAAAATATATGTTGAGATTTCAGGAGAATCTAGTGTGTTGGAAGTTTGGCAACCCCTTTCAGTATAAGTGTTATTCGCCAGTCCCAGCTTTAGGATACAAGAGGAAACAAACCTTAGAGATAGAACGTAGAACTACTTTACTGTGTAAAGTTTCAAGAAGCTAGCACAAACCGTGTTTGATTTAGAGTTCTAACTGCATCTGTCAATATAGGAGAAAACAGAGTGAAACCTATAATTTCTAACTGTTCCTGCAAACGAATGCTACAAACTAGAATAACAAAACTTGGGCATCCACGTTTGATTGGTGTACTGATCAATACTTGAAAGAATCATGAAGATTGGATGAAAAAATATATGTGGAGATTCCAGGAGACTGTAGTTTCTTGGAAGCTTAACAACGCCTTTCATTGAAAGTGTTATTCGCCGGTCTCTGCTTAAGGCTACATCAAGAGGAAACAAACCTTAGAGATAGAACGTAGAACTACTTTATTGTGTCAAGTTTCAAGAAGCTAGCACAAACCATGTTTGATTTAGAGTTCGAACTGCATCTGTCAATATAGGAGAAAACAGAGTGAAAACTAAAAATTCAAACTGTTACTGCAAACGAATGCTTCAACCTAGGAGAACGAAACTTGAACATCCACGTTTTATTGGTGTACTGCTCATTACTTGAAATTATCATGAAGGTCGGAAAAAAAATATGTTGAGATTTCAGGAGACTGTAGTATTTTGGCAGCCTAACAACGCCTTTCATTGAATGTGTCTTTCGTCAGTCTCTGCTTAGGTCTACATCCAGAGGAAACAAAAAATAAAAATAGAATGTAGAACTACTTTACTGTTTCAAGTTTCAAGAAGCTAGCACAAACCGTGTTTGATTTAGAGTTCGAACTACATTTGTCAATATAGGAGAAAACAGAGTGAAACCTAAAAATTCAAACTGTTACTCCAAAGAATGCTTCAATCTAGGAGAACTAAACTTTGGCATCCAAGTGGGATTGGTGTACTGATCATTACTTGAAAGTATCATGAAGATTGGATGAAATAATATATGTTGAGATTTCACGAGACTCTAGTGTGTTGGAAGTTTGGCAACCCCTTTCAGTATAAGTGTTATTCGCCAGTCCCAGCTTTAGGATACAAGAGGAAACAAACCTTTGAGATAGAACGTAGAACTACTTTACTGTGTCAAGTTTCAAGAAGCTAGCACAACCGTGTTTGATTTAGAGTTCTAACTGCATCTGTCAATATAGGAGAAAACATAGTGAAACCTATAATTTCTAACTGTTCCTGCAAACGAATGCTACAACCTAGAAGAACAAAACTTGGGTATCCACGTTTGATTGGTGTACTGATCAATACTTGAAAGAATCATGAAGATTGGATGAAAAAATATATGTTGAGATAAAGGGGACGGTAGTTTCTTGGAAGCTTAACAACGCCTTTCATTGAAAGTGTTATTCGCCGGTCTCTGCTTAAGGCTACATCAAGAGGAAACAAACCTTAGAGATAGAACGACGTAGAACTACTTTATTGTGTCAGTTTCAAGAAGCTAGCACAAACCATGTTTGATTTAGAGTTCGAACTGCATCTGTCAATATAGGAGAAAACAGAGTGAAAACCTAAAAATTCAAACTGTTACTGCAAACGAATGCTTCAACCTAGGAGAACGAAACTTGAACATCCACGTTTTATTGGTGTACTGCTCATTACTTGAAATTATCATGAAGTTCGGAAAAAAAAATATGTTGAGATTTCAGGAGACTGTAGTATTTTGGAAGCCTAACAACGCCTTTCATTGAAGTGTCTTTCGTCAGTCTCTGCTTAGGTCTACATCCAGAGGAAACAAAAAATAAAAATAGAATGTAGAACTACTTTACTGTTTCAAGTTTCAAGAAGCTAGCACAAACCGTGTTTGATTTAGAGTTCGAACTACATTTGTCAATATAGGAGAAAACAGAGTGAAACCTAAAAATTCAAACTGTTACTCCAAAAGAATGCTTCAATCTAGGAGAACTAAACTTTGGCATCCAAGTGGGATTGGTGTACTGATCATTACTTGAAAGTATCATGAAGATTGGATGAAAAAATATATGTTGAGATTTCAGGAGAATCTAGTGTGTTGGAAGTTTGGCAACCCCTTTCAGTATAAGTGTTATTCGCCAGTCCCAGCTTTAGGATACAAGAGGAAACAAACCTTAGAGATAGAACGTAGAACTACTTTACTGTGTCAAGTTTCAAGAAGCTAGCACAAACCGTGTTTGATTTAGAGTTCTAACTGCATCTGTCAATATAGGAGAAAACAGAGTGAAACCTATAATTTCTAACTGTTCCTGCAAACGAATGCTACAAACTAGAATAACAAAACTTGGGCATCCACGTTTGATTGGTGTACTGATCAATACTTGAAAGAATCATGAAGATTGGATGAAAAAATATATGTGGAGATTCCAGGAGACTGTAGTTTCTTGGAAGCTTAACAACGCCTTTCATTGAAAGTGTTATTCGCCGGTCTCTGCTTAAGGCTACATCAAGAGGAAACAAACCTTAGAGATAGAACGTAGAACTACTTTATTGTGTCAAGTTTCAAGAAGCTAGCACAAACCATGTTTGATTTAGAGTTCGAACTGCATCTGTCAATATAGGAGAAAACAGAGTGAAAACTAAAAATTCAAACTGTTACTGCAAACGAATGCTTCAACCTAGGAGAACGAAACTTGAACATCCACGTTTTATTGGTGTACTGCTCATTACTTGAAATTATCATGAAGGTCGGAAAAAAAAAATATGTTGAGATTTCAGGAGACTGTAGTATTTTGGCAGCCTAACAACGCCTTTCATTGAATGTGTCTTTCGTCAGTCTCTGCTTAGGTCTACATCCAGAGGAAACAAAAATAAAAATAGAATGTAGAACTACTTTACTGTTTCAAGTTTCAAGAAGCTAGCACAAACCGTGTTTGATTTAGAGTTCGAACTACATTTGTCAATATAGGAGAAAACAGAGTGAAACCTAAAAATTCAAACTGTTACTCCAAAAGAATGCTTCAATCTAGGAGAACTAAACTTTGGCATCCAAGTGGGATTGGTGTACTGATCATTACTTGAAAGTATCATGAAGATTGGATGAAATAATATATGTTGAGATTTCACGAGACTCTAGTGTGTTGGAAGTTTGGCAACCCCTTTCAGTATAAGTGTTATTCGCCAGTCCCAGCTTTAGGATACAAGAGGAAACAAACCTTTGAGATAGAACGTAGAACTACTTTACTGTGTCAAGTTTCAAGAAGCTAGCACAACCGTGTTTGATTTAGAGTTCTAACTGCATCTGTCAATATAGGAGAAAACATAGTGAAACCTATAATTTCTAACTGTTCCTGCAAACGAATGCTACAACCTAGAAGAACAAAACTTGGGTATCCACGTTTGATTGGTGTACTGATCAATACTTGAAAGAATCATGAAGATTGGATGAAAAAATATAGTTGAGATAAAGGGGACGGTAGTTTCTTGGAAGCTTAACAACGCCTTTCATTGAAAGTGTTATTCGCCGGTCTCTGCTTAAGGCTACATCAAGAGGAAACAAACCTTAGAGATAGAACGTAGAACTACTTTATTGTGTCAGTTTCAAGAAGCTAGCACAAACCATGTTTGATTTAGAGTTCGAACTGCATCTGTCAATATAGGAGAAAACAGAGTGAAAACTAAAATTCAAACTGTTACTGCAAACGAATGCTTCAACCTAGGAGAACGAAACTTGAACATCCACGTTTTATTGGTGTACTGCTCATTACTTGAAATTATCATGAAGGTCGGAAATAAAAATATGTTGAGATTTCAGGAGACTGTAGTATTTTGGAAGCCTAACAACGCCTTTCATTGAATGTGTCTTTCATCAGTCTCTGCTTAGGTCTACATCCAGAGGAAACAAAAAATAAAAATAGAATGTAGAACTACTTTACTGTTTCAAGTTTCAAGAAGCTAGCACAAACCGTGTTTGATTTAGAGTTCGAACTACATTTGTCAATATAGGAGAAAACAGAGTGAAACCTAAAAATTCAAACTGTTACTCCAAAAGAATGCTTCAATCTAGGAGAACTAAACTTTGGCATCCAAGTGGGATTGGTGTACTGATCATTACTTGAAAGTATCATGAAGATTGGATGAAAAAATATATGTTGAGATTTCAGGAGAATCTAGTGTGTTGGAAGTTTGGCAACCCCTTTCAGTATAAGTGTTATTCGCCAGTCCCAGCTTTAGGATACAAGAGGAAACAAACCTTAGAGATAGAACGTAGAACTACTTTACTGTGTCAAGTTTCAAGAAGCTAGCACAAACCGTGTTTGATTTAGAGTTCTAACTGCATCTGTCAATATAGGAGAAAACAGAGTGAAACCTATAATTTCTAACTGTTCCTGCAAACGAATGCTACAAACTAGAATAACAAAACTTGGGCATCCACGTTTGATTGGTGTACTGATCAATACTTGAAAGAATCATGAAGATTGGATGAAAAAATATATGTGGAGATTCCAGGAGACTGTAGTTTCTTGGAAGCTTAACAACGCCTTTCATTGAAAGTGTTATTCGCCGGTCTCTGCTTAAGGCTACATCAAGAGGAAACAAACCTTAGAGATAGAACGTAGAACTACTTTATTGTGTCAGTTTCAAGAAGCTAGCACAAACCATGTTTAATTTAGAGTTCGAACTGCATCTGTCAATATAGGAGAAAACAGAGTGAAAACTAAAAATTCAAACTGTTACTGCAAACGAATGCTTCAACCTAGGAGAACGAAACTTGAACATCCACGTTTTATTGGTGTACTGCTCATTACTTGAAATTATCATGAAGTTCGAAAAAAAAAATATGTTGAGATTTCAGGAGACTGTAGTATTTTGGAAGCCTAACAACGCCTTTCATTGAATGTGTCTTTCGTCAGTCTCTGCTTAGGTCTACATCCAGAGGAAACAAAAAATAAAAATAGAATGTAGAACTACTTTACTGTTTCAAGTTTCAAGAAGCTAGCACAAACCGTGTTTGATTTAGAGTTCGAACTACATTTGTCAATATAGGAGAAAACAGAGTGAAACCTAAAAATTCAAACTGTTACTCCAAAAGAATGCTTCAATCTAGGAGAACTAAACTTTGGCATCCAAGTGGTGTACTGATCATTACTTGAAAGTATCATGAAGATTGGATGAAAAAATATATGTTGAGATTTCAGGAGAATCTAGTGTGTTGGAAGTTTGGCAACCCCTTTCAGTATAAGTGTTATTCGCCAGTCCCAGCTTTAGGATACAAGAGGAAACAAACCTTAGAGATAGAACGTAGAACTACTTTACTGTGTCAAGTTTCAAGAAGCTAGCACAAACCGTGTTTGATTTAGAGTTCTAACTGCATCTGTCAATATAGGAGAAAACAGAGTGAAACCTATAATTTCTAACTGTTCCTGCAAACGAATGCTACAAACTAGAATAACAAAACTTGGGCATCCACGTTTGATTGGTGTACTGATCAATACTTGAAAGAATCATGAAGATTGGATGAAAAAATATATGTGGAGATTCCAGGAGACTGTAGTTTCTTGGAAGCTTAACAACGCCTTTCATTGAAAGTGTTATTCGCCGGTCTCTGCTTAAGGCTACATCAAGAGGAAACAAACCTTAGAGATAGAACGTAGAACTACTTTATTGTGTCAAGTTTCAAGAAGCTAGCACAAACCATGTTTGATTTAGAGTTCGAACTGCATCTGTCAATATAGGAGAAAACAGAGTGAAAACTAAAAATTCAAACTGTTACTGCAAACGAATGCTTCAACCTAGGAGAACGAAACTTGAACATCCACGTTTTATTGGTGTACTGCTCATTACTTGAAATTATCATGAAGGTCGGAAAAAAAAATATGTTGAGATTTCAGGAGCCTGTAGTATTTTGGCAGCCTAACAACGCCTTTCATTGAATGTGTCTTTCGTCAGTCTCTGCTTAGGTCTACATCCAGAGGAAACAAAAAATAAAAATAGAATGTAGAACTACTTTACTGTTTCAAGTTTCAAGAAGCTAGCACAAACCGTGTTTGATTTAGAGTTCAAACTACATTTGTCAATGTAGGAGAGAACAGAGTGAAACCTAAAAATTCAAACTGTTACTCCAAAAGAATGCTTCAATCTAGGAGAACTAAATTTTGGCATCCATGTGGGATCGGTGTACTGATCATTACTTGAAAGTATCATGAAGATTGGATGAAAAAATATATGTTGAGATTTCAGGAGACTCTAGTGTGTTGGAAGTTTGGCAACCCCTTTCAGTATAAGTGTTATTCGCCAGTCCCAGCTTTAGGATACAAGAGGAAACAAACCTTAGAGATAGAACGTAGAACTACTTTACTGTGTCAAGTTTCAAGAAGCTAGCACAAACCGTGTTTGATTTAGAGTTCTAACTGCATCTGTCAATATAGGAGAAAACAGAGTGAAACCTATAATTTCTAACTGTTCCTGCAAACGAATGCTTCAACCTAGAAGAACAAAACTTGGGCATCCACGTTTGATTGGTGTACTGATCAATACTTGAAAGAATCATGAAGATTGGATGAAAAAATATATGTTGAGATTTCAGGAGACGGTAGTTTTTTGGAAGCTTAAAACGCCTTTCATGGAAAGTGTTATTCGCCAGTCTCTGCTTAAGGCTACATCAAGAGGAAACAAACCTTAGAGATAGAACGTAGAACTACTTTATTGTGTCAAGTTTCAAGAGGCTAGCACAAACCATGTTTGATTTAGAGTTCGAACTGCATCTGTCAATATAGGAGAAAACAGAGTGAAAACTAAAAATTCAAACTGTTACTGCATACGAATGCTTCAACCTAGGAGAACGAAACTTGAATATCCACGTTTTATTGGTGTACTGCTCATTACTTGAAATTATCATGAAGGTCGGAAAAAAAAATATGTTGAGTTTCAGGAGCCTGTAGTATTTTGGCAGCCTAACAACGCCTTTCATTGAATGTGTCTTTCGTCAGTCTCTGCTTAGGTCTACATCCAGAGGAAACAAAAAATAAAAATTGAATGTAGAACTACTTTACTGTTTCAAGTTTCAAGAAGCTAGCACAAACCGTGTTTGATTTAGAGTTCGAACTACATTTGTCAATATAGGAGAAAACAGAGTGAAACCTTAAAATTCAAACTGTTACTCCAAAAGAATGCTTCAATCAAGGAGAACTAAATTTTGGCATCCAAGTGGGATTGGTGTACTGATCATTACTTGAAAGTATCATGAAGATTGGATGAAAAAATATATGTTGAGATTTCAGGAGACTCTAGTGTGTTGGAAGTTTGGCAACCCCTTTCAGTATAAGTGTTATTCGCCAGTCCCAGCTTTAGGATACAAGAGGAAACAAACCTTAGAGATAGAACGTAGAACTACTTTACTGTGTCAAGTTTCAAGAAGCTAGCAGAAACCGTGTTTGATTTAGAGTTCTAACTGCATCTGTCAATATAGGAGAAAACAGAGTGAAACCTATAATTTCTAACTGTTCCTGCAAACGAATGCTACAACCTAGAAGAACAAAACTTGGGCATCCACGTTTGATTGGTGTACTGATCAATACTTGAAAGAATCATGAAGATTGGATGAAAAAATATATGTTGAGATTTCAGGAGACGGTAGTTTTTTGGAAGCTTAACAACGCCTTTCATTGAAAGTGTTATTCGCCTGTCTCTGCTTAAGGCTACATCAAGAGGAAACAAACCTTAGAGATAGAACGTAGAACTACTTTATTGTGTCAAGTTTCAAGAAGCTAGCACAAACCATGTTTGATTTAGAGTTTGAACTGCATCTGTCAATATAGGAGAAAACAGAGTGAAAACTAAAAATTCAAACTGTTACTGCAAACGAATGCTTCAACCTAGGAGAACGGAACTTGAACATCCACGTTTTATTGGTGTACTGCTCATTACTTGAAATTACCATGAAGGTCGGAAAAAAAAATATGTTGAGATTTCAGGAGCCTGTAGTATTTTGGCAGCCTAACAGCGCCTTTCATTGAATGTGTCTTTCGTCAGTCTCTGCTTAGGTCTACATCCAGAGGAAACAAAAAATAAAAATAGAATGTAGAACTACTTTACTGTTTCAAGTTTCAAGAAGCTAGCACAAACCGTGTTTGATTTAGAGTTCGAACTACATTTGTCAATATAGGAGAAAACAGAGTGAAACCTAAAAATTCAAACTGTTACTCCAAAAGAATGCTTCAATCTAGGAGAACTAAACTTTGGCATCCAAGTGGTATTGGTGTACTGATCATTACTTGAAAGTATCATGAAGATTGGATGAAAAAATATATGTTGAGATTTCAGGAGACTCTAGTGTGTTGGAAGTTTGGCAACCCCTTTCAGTATAAGTGTTATTCGCCAGTCCCAGCTTTAGGATACAAGAGGAAACAAACCTTAGAGATAGAACGTAGAACTAGTTTACTGTGTCAAGTTTCAAGAAGCTAGCACAAACCGTGTTTGATTTAGAGTTCTAACTGCATCTGTCAATATAGGAGAAAACAGAGTGAAACCTATAATTTCTAACTGTTCCTGCAAACGAATGCTACAACCTAGAAGAACAAAACTTGGGTATCCACGTTTGATTGGTGTACTGATCAATACTTGAAAGAATCATGAAGATTGGATGAAAAAATATATGTTGAGATAAAGGGGACGGTAGTTTCTTGGAAGCTTAACAACGCCTTTCATTGAAAGTGTTATTCGCCGGTCTCTGCTTAAGGCTACATCAAGAGGAAACAAACCTTAGAGATAGAACGTAGAACTACTTTATTGTGTCAGTTTCAAGAAGCTAGCACAAACCATGTTTGATTTAGAGTTCGAACTGCATCTGTCAATATAGGAGAAAACAGAGTGAAAACTAAAAATTCAAACTGTTACTGCAAACGAATGCTTCAACCTAGGAGAACGAAACTTGAACATCCACGTTTTATTGGTGTACTGCTCATTACTTGAAATTATCATGAAGTTCGGAAAAAAAAAATATGTTGAGATTTCAGGAGACTGTAGTATTTTGGAAGCCTAACAACGCCTTTCATTGAATGTGTCTTTCGTCAGTCTCTGCTTAGGTCTACATCCAGAGGAAACAAAAAATAAAAATAGAATGTAGAACTACTTTACTGTTTCAAGTTTCAAGAAGCTAGCACAAACCGTGTTTGATTTAGAGTTCGAACTACATTTGTCAATATAGGAGAAAACAGAGTGAAACCTAAAAATTCAAACTGTTACTCCAAAAGAATGCTTCAATCTAGGAGAACTAAACTTTGGCATCCAAGTGGGATTGGTGTACTGATCATTACTTGAAAGTATCATGAAGATTGGATGAAAAAATATATGTTGAGATTTCAGGAGAATCTAGTGTGTTGGAAGTTTGGCAACCCCTTTCAGTATAAGTGTTATTCGCCAGTCCCAGCTTTAGGATACAAGAGGAAACAAACCTTAGAGATAGAACGTAGAACTACTTTACTGTGTAAAGTTTCAAGAAGCTAGCACAAACCGTGTTTGATTTAGAGTTCTAACTGCATCTGTCAATATAGGAGAAAACAGAGTGAAACCTATAATTTCTAACTGTTCCTGCAAACGAATGCTACAAACTAGAATAACAAAACTTGGGCATCCACGTTTGATTGGTGTACTGATCAATACTTGAAAGAATCATGAAGATTGGATGAAAAAATATATGTGGAGATTCCAGGAGACTGTAGTTTCTTGGAAGCTTAACAACGCCTTTCATTGAAAGTGTTATTCGCCGGTCTCTGCTTAAGGCTACATCAAGAGGAAACAAACCTTAGAGATAGAACGTAGAACTACTTTATTGTGTCAAGTTTCAAGAAGCTAGCACAAACCATGTTTGATTTAGAGTTCGAACTGCATCTGTCAATATAGGAGAAAACAGAGTGAAAACTAAAAATTCAAACTGTTACTGCAAACGAATGCTTCAACCTAGGAGAACGAAACTTGAACATCCACGTTTTATTGGTGTACTGCTCATTACTTGAAATTATCATGAAGGTCGGAAAAAAAAAATATGTTGAGATTTCAGGAGACTGTAGTATTTTGGCAGCCTAACAACGCCTTTCATTGAATGTGTCTTTCGTCAGTCTCTGCTTAGGTCTACATCCAGAGGAAACAAAAAATAAAAATAGAATGTAGAACTACTTTACTGTTTCAAGTTTCAAGAAGCTAGCACAAACCGTGTTTGATTTAGAGTTCGAACTACATTTGTCAATATAGGAGAAAACAGAGTGAAACCTAAAAATTCAAACTGTTACTCCAAAAGAATGCTTCAATCTAGGAGAACTAAACTTTGGCATCCAAGTGGGATTGGTGTACTGATCATTACTTGAAAGTATCATGAAGATTGGATGAAATAATATATGTTGAGATTTCACGAGACTCTAGTGTGTTGGAAGTTTGGCAACCCCTTTCAGTATAAGTGTTATTCGCCAGTCCCAGCTTTAGGATACAAGAGGAAACAAACCTTTGAGATAGAACGTAGAACTACTTTACTGTGTCAAGTTTCAAGAAGCTAGCACAACCGTGTTTGATTTAGAGTTCTAACTGCATCTGTCAATATAGGAGAAAACATAGTGAAACCTATAATTTCTAACTGTTCCTGCAAACGAATGCTACAACCTAGAAGAACAAAACTTGGGTATCCACGTTTGATTGGTGTACTGATCAATACTTGAAAGAATCATGAAGATTGGATGAAAAAATATATGTTGAGATAAAGGGGACGGTAGTTTCTTGGAAGCTTAACAACGCCTTTCATTGAAAGTGTTATTCGCCGGTCTCTGCTTAAGGCTACATCAAGAGGAAACAAACCTTAGAGATAGAACGTAGAACTACTTTATTGTGTCAGTTTCAAGAAGCTAGCACAAACCATGTTTGATTTAGAGTTCGAACTGCATCTGTCAATATAGGAGAAAACAGAGTGAAAACTAAAAATTCAAACTGTTACTGCAAACGAATGCTTCAACCTAGGAGAACGAAACTTGAACATCCACGTTTTATTGGTGTACTGCTCATTACTTGAAATTATCATGAAGGTCGGAAATAAAAATATGTTGAGATTTCAGGAGACTGTAGTATTTTGGAAGCCTAACAACGCCTTTCATTGAATGTGTCTTTCATCAGTCTCTGCTTAGGTCTACATCCAGAGGAAACAAAAAATAAAAATAGAATGTAGAACTACTTTACTGTTTCAAGTTTCAAGAAGCTAGCACAAACCGTGTTTGATTTAGAGTTCGAACTACATTTGTCAATATAGGAGAAAACAGAGTGAAACCTAAAAATTCAAACTGTTACTCCAAAAGAATGCTTCAATCTAGGAGAACTAAACTTTGGCATCCAAGTGGGATTGGTGTACTGATCATTACTTGAAAGTATCATGAAGATTGGATGAAAAAATATATGTTGAGATTTCAGGAGAATCTAGTGTGTTGGAAGTTTGGCAACCCCTTTCAGTATAAGTGTTATTCGCCAGTCCCAGCTTTAGGATACAAGAGGAAACAAACCTTAGAGATAGAACGTAGAACTACTTTACTGTGTCAAGTTTCAAGAAGCTAGCACAAACCGTGTTTGATTTAGAGTTCTAACTGCATCTGTCAATATAGGAGAAAACAGAGTGAAACCTATAATTTCTAACTGTTCCTGCAAACGAATGCTACAAACTAGAATAACAAAACTTGGGCATCCACGTTTGATTGGTGTACTGATCAATACTTGAAAGAATCATGAAGATTGGATGAAAAAATATATGTGGAGATTCCAGGAGACTGTAGTTTCTTGGAAGCTTAACAACGCCTTTCATTGAAAGTGTTATTCGCCGGTCTCTGCTTAAGGCTACATCAAGAGGAAACAAACCTTAGAGATAGAACGTAGAACTACTTTATTGTGTCAAGTTTCAAGAAGCTAGCACAAACCATGTTTGATTTAGAGTTCGAACTGCATCTGTCAATATAGGAGAAAACAGAGTGAAAACTAAAAATTCAAACTGTTACTGCAAACGAATGCTTCAACCTAGGAGAACGAAACTTGAACATCCACGTTTTATTGGTGTACTGCTCATTACTTGAAATTATCATGAAGGTCGGAAAAAAAAAATATGTTGAGATTTCAGGAGACTGTAGTATTTTGGCAGCCTAACAACGCCTTTCATTGAATGTGTCTTTCGTCAGTCTCTGCTTAGGTCTACATCCAGAGGAAACAAAAAATAAAAATAGAATGTAGAACTACTTTACTGTTTCAAGTTTCAAGAAGCTAGCACAAACCGTGTTTGATTTAGAGTTCGAACTACATTTGTCAATATAGGAGAAAACAGAGTGAAACCTAAAAATTCAAACTGTTACTCCAAAAGAATGCTTCAATCTAGGAGAACTAAACTTTGGCATCCAAGTGGGATTGGTGTACTGATCATTACTTGAAAGTATCATGAAGATTGGATGAAATAATATATGTTGAGATTTCACGAGACTCTAGTGTGTTGGAAGTTTGGCAACCCCTTTCAGTATAAGTGTTATTCGCCAGTCCCAGCTTTAGGATACAAGAGGAAACAAACCTTTGAGATAGAACGTAGAACTACTTTACTGTGTCAAGTTTCAAGAAGCTAGCACAACCGTGTTTGATTTAGAGTTCTAACTGCATCTGTCAATATAGGAGAAAACATAGTGAAACCTATAATTTCTAACTGTTCCTGCAAACGAATGCTACAACCTAGAAGAACAAAACTTGGGTATCCACGTTTGATTGGTGTACTGATCAATACTTGAAAGAATCATGAAGATTGGATGAAAAAATATATGTTGAGATAAAGGGGACGGTAGTTTCTTGGAAGCTTAACAACGCCTTTCATTGAAAGTGTTATTCGCCGGTCTCTGCTTAAGGCTACATCAACAGGAAACAAACCTTAGAGATAGAACGTAGAACTACTTTATTGTGTCAGTTTCAAGAAGCTAGCACAAACCATGTTTGATTTAGAGTTCGAACTGCATCTGTCAATATAGGAGAAAACAGAGTGAAAACTAAAAATTCAAACTGTTACTGCAAACGAATGCTTCAACCTAGGAGAACGAAACTTGAACATCCACGTTTTATTGGTGTACTGCTCATTACTTGAAATTATCATGAAGGTCGGAAATAAAAATATGTTGAGATTTCAGGAGACTGTAGTATTTTGGAAGCCTAACAACGCCTTTCATTGAATGTGTCTTTCATCAGTCTCTGCTTAGGTCTACATCCAGAGGAAACAAAAAATAAAAATAGAATGTAGAACTACTTTACTGTTTCAAGTTTCAAGAAGCTAGCACAAACCGTGTTTGATTTAGAGTTCGAACTACATTTGTCAATATAGGAGAAAACAGAGTGAAACCTAAAAATTCAAACTGTTACTCCAAAAGAATGCTTCAATCTAGGAGAACTAAACTTTGGCATCCAAGTGGGATTGGTGTACAGATCATTACTTGAAAGTATCATGAAGATTGGATGAAATAATATATGTTGAGATTTCACGAGACTCTAGTGTGTTGGAAGTTTGGCAACCCCTTTCAGTATAAGTGTTATTCGCCAGTCCCAGCTTTAGGATACAAGAGGAAACAAACCTTTGAGATAGAACGTAGAACTACTTTACTGTGTCAAGTTTCAAGAAGCTAGCACAAACCGTGTTTGATTTAGAGTTCTAACTGCATCTGTCAATATAGGAGAAAACATAGTGAAACCTATAATTTCTAACTGTTCCTGCAAACGAATGCTACAACCTAGAAGAACAAAACTTGGGTATCCACGTTTGATTGGTGTACTGATCAATACTTGAAAGAATCATGAAGATTGGGATGAAAAAATATATGTTGGGATAAAGGGGACGGTAGTTTCTTGGAAGCTTAACAACGCCTTTCATTGAAAGTGTTATTCGCCGGTCTCTGCTTAAGGCTACATCAAGAGGAAACAAACCTTAGAGATAGAACGTAGAACTACTTTATTGTGTCAGTTTCAAGAAGCTAGCACAAACCATGTTTGATTTAGAGTTCGAACTGCATCTGTCAATATAGGAGAAAACAGAGTGAAAACTAAAAATTCAAACTGTTACTGCAAACGAATGCTTCAACCTAGGAGAACGAAACTTGAACATCCACGTTTTATTGGTGTACTGCTCATTACTTGAAATTATCATGAAGGTCGGAAATAAAAATATGTTGAGATTTCAGGAGACTGTAGTATTTTGGAAGCCTAACAACGCCTTTCATTGAATGTGTCTTTCATCAGTCTCTGCTTAGGTCTACATCCAGAGAAACAAAAAATAAAAATAGAATGTAGAACTACTTTACTGTTTCAAGTTTCAAGAAGCTAGCACAAACCGTGTTTGATTTAGAGTTCGAAATACATTTGTCAATATAGGAGAAAACAGAGTGAAACCTAAAAATTCAAACTGTTACTCCAAAAGAATGCTTCAATCTAGGAGAACTAAACTTTGGCATCCAAGTGGTATTGGTGTACTGATCATTACTTGAAAGTATCATGAAGATTGGATGAAAAAATATATGTTGAGATTTCAGGAGACTCTAGTGTGTTGGAAGTTTGGCAACCCCTTTCAGTATAAGTGTTATTCGCCAGTCCCAGCTTTAGGATACAAGAGGAAACAAACCTTAGAGATAGAACGTAGAACTAGTTTACTGTGTCAAGTTTCAAGAAGCTAGCACAAACCGTGTTTGATTTAGAGTTCTAACTGCATCTGTCAATATAGGAGAAAACAGAGTGAAACCTATAATTTCTAACTGTTCCTGCAAACGAATGCTACAACCTAGAAAAACAAAACTTGGGTATCCACGTTTGATTGGTGTACTGATCAATACTTGAAAGAATCATGAAGATTGGATGAAAAAATATATGTTGAGATAAAGGGGACGGTAGTTTCTTGGAAGCTTAACAACGCCTTTCATTGAAAGTGTTATTCGCCGGTCTCTGCTTAAGGCTACATCAAGAGGAAACAAACCTTAGAGATAGAACGTAGAACTACTTTATTGTGTCAGTTTCAAGAAGCTAGCACAAACCATGTTTGATTTAGAGTTCGAACTGCATCTGTCAATATAGGAGAAAACAGAGTGAAAACTAAAAATTCAAACTGTTACTGCAAACGAATGCTTCAACCTAGGAGAACGAAACTTGAACATCCACGTTTTATTGGTGTACTGCTCATTACTTGAAATTATCATGAAGTTCGGAAAAAAAATATGTTGAGATTTCAGGAGACTGTAGTATTTTGGAAGCCTAACAACGCCTTTCATTGAATGTGTCTTTCGTCAGTCTCTGCTTAGGTCTACATCCAGAGGAAACAAAAAATAAAAATAGAATGTAGAACTACTTTACTGTTTCAAGTTTCAAGAAGCTAGCACAAACCGTGTTTGATTTAGAGTTCGAACTACATTTGTCAATATAGGAGAAAACAGAGTGAAACCTAAAAATTCAAACTGTTACTCCAAAAGAATGCTTCAATCTAGGAGAACTAAACTTTGGCATCCAAGTGGGGATTGGTGTACTGATCATTACTTGAAAGTATCATGAAGATTGGATGAAAAAATATATGTTGAGATTTCAGGAGAATCTAGTGTGTTGGAAGTTTGGCAACCCCTTTCAGTATAAGTGTTATTCGCCAGTCCCAGCTTTAGGATACAAGAGGAAACAAACCTTAGAGATAGAACGTAGAACTACTTTACTGTGTCAAGTTTCAAGAAGCTAGCACAAACCGTGTTTGATTTAGAGTTCTAACTGCATCTGTCAATATAGGAGAAAACAGAGTGAAACCTATAATTTCTAACTGTTCCTGCAAACGAATGCTACAAACTAGAATAACAAAACTTGGGCATCCACGTTTGATTGGTGTACTGATCAATACTTGAAAGAATCATGAAGATTGGATGAAAAAATATATGTGGAGATTCCAGGAGACTGTAGTTTCTTGGAAGCTTAACAACGCCTTTCATTGAAAGTGTTATTCGCCGGTCTCTGCTTAAGGCTACATCAAGAGGAAACAAACCTTAGAGATAGAACGTAGAACTACTTTATTGTGTCAAGTTTCAAGAAGCTAGCACAAACCATGTTTGATTTAGAGTTCGAACTGCATCTGTCAATATAGGAGAAAACAGAGTGAAAACTAAAAATTCAAACTGTTACTGCAAACGAATGCTTCAACCTAGGAGAACGAAACTTGAACATCCACGTTTTATTGGTGTACTGATGATTACATGAAATTATCATGAAGGTCGGAAAAAAAATATGTTGAGATTTCAGGAGACTGTAGTATTTTGAAAGCCTAACAACGCCTTTCATTGAATGTGTCTTTCGTCAGTCTCTGCTTAGGTCTACATCCAGAGGAAACAAAAAATAAAAATAGAATGTAGAACTACTTTACTGTTTCAAGTTTCAAGAAGCTAGCACAAACCGTGTTTGATTTAGAGTTCGAAATACATTTGTCAATATAGGAGAAAACAGAGTGAAACCTAAAAATTCAAACTGTTACTCCAAAAGAATGCTTCAATCTAGGAGAACTAAACTTTGGCATCCAAGTGGTATTGGTGTACTGATCATTACTTGAAAGTATCATGAAGATTGGATGAAAAAATATATGTTGAGATTTCAGGAGACTCTAGTGTGTTGGAAGTTTGGCAACCCCTTTCAGTATAAGTGTTATTCGCCAGTCCCAGCTTTAGGATACAAGAGGAAACAAACCTTAGAGATAGAACGTAGAACTAGTTTACTGTGTCAAGTTTCAAGAAGCTAGCACAAACCGTGTTTGATTTAGAGTTCTAACTGCATCTGTCAATATAGGAGAAAACAGAGTGAAACCTATAATTTCTAACTGTTCCTGCAAACGAATGCTACAACCTAGAAAAACAAAACTTGGGTATCCACGTTTGATTGGTGTACTGATCAATACTTGAAAGAATCATGAAGATTGGATGAAAAAATATATGTTGAGATAAAGGGGACGGTAGTTTCTTGGAAGCTTAACAACGCCTTTCATTGAAAGTGTTATTCGCCGGTCTCTGCTTAAGGCTACATCAAGAGGAAACAAACCTTAGAGATAGAACGTAGAACTACTTTATTGTGTCAGTTTCAAGAAGCTAGCACAAACCATGTTTGATTTAGAGTTCGAACTGCATCTGTCAATATAGGAGAAAACAGAGTGAAAACTAAAAATTCAAACTGTTACTGCAAACGAATGCTTCAACCTAGGAGAACGAAACTTGAACATCCACGTTTTATTGGTGTACTGCTCATTACTTGAAATTATCATGAAGTTCGGAAAAAAAAATATGTTGAGATTTCAGGAGACTGTAGTATTTTGGAAGCCTAACAACGCCTTTCATTGAATGTGTCTTTCGTCAGTCTCTGCTTAGGTCTACATCCAGAGGAAACAAAAAATAAAAATAGAATGTAGAACTACTTTACTGTTTCAAGTTTCAAGAAGCTAGCACAAACCGTGTTTGATTTAGAGTTCGAACTACATTTGTCAATATAGGAGAAAACAGAGTGAAACCTAAAAATTCAAACTGTTACTCCAAAAGAATGCTTCAATCTAGGAGAACTAAACTTTGGCATCCAAGTGGGATTGGTGTACTGATCATTACTTGAAAGTATCATGAAGATTGGATGAAAAAATATATGTTGAGATTTCAGGAGAATCTAGTGTGTTGGAAGTTTGGCAACCCCTTTCAGTATAAGTGTTATTCGCCAGTCCCAGCTTTAGGATACAAGAGGAAACAAACCTTAGAGATAGAACGTAGAACTACTTTACTGTGTCAAGTTTCAAGAAGCTAGCACAAACCGTGTTTGATTTAGAGTTCTAACTGCATCTGTCAATATAGGAGAAAACAGAGTGAAACCTATAATTTCTAACTGTTCCTGCAAACGAATGCTACAAACTAGAATAACAAAACTTGGGCATCCACGTTTGATTGGTGTACTGATCAATACTTGAAAGAATCATGAAGATTGGATGAAAAAATATATGTGGAGATTCCAGGAGACTGTAGTTTCTTGGAAGCTTAACAACGCCTTTCATTGAAAGTGTTATTCGCCGGTCTCTGCTTAAGGCTACATCAAGAGGAAACAAACCTTAGAGATAGAACGTAGAACTACTTTATTGTGTCAAGTTTCAAGAAGCTAGCACAAACCATGTTTGATTTAGAGTTCGAACTGCATCTGTCAATATAGGAGAAAACAGAGTGAAAACTAAAAATTCAAACTGTTACTGCAAACGAATGCTTCAACCTAGGAGAACGAAACTTGAACATCCACGTTTTATTGGTGTACTGATGATTACATGAAATTATCATGAAGGTCGGAAAAAAAATATGTTGAGATTTCAGGAGACTGTAGTATTTTGAAAGCCTAACAACGCCTTTCATTGAATGTGTCTTTCGTCAGTCTCTGCTTAGGTCTACATCCAGAGGAAACAAAAAATAAAAATAGAATGTAGAACTACTTTACTGTTTCAAGTTTCAAGAAGCTAGCACAAACCGTGTTTGATTTAGAGTTCGAACTACATTTGTCAATATAGGAGAAAACAGAGTGAAACCTAAAAATTCAAACTGTTACTCCAAAAGAATGCTTCAATCTAGGAGAACTAAACTTTGGCATCGAAGTGGGATTGGTGTACTGATCATTACTTGAAGTATCATGAAGATTGGATGAAATAATATATGTTGAGATTTCACGAGACTCTAGTGTGTTGGAAGTTTGGCAACCCCTTTCAGTATAAGTGTTATTCGCCAGTCCCAGCTTTAGGATACAAGAGGAAACAAACCTTTGAGATAGAACGTAGAACTACTTTACTGTGTCAAGTTTCAAGAAGCTAGCACAAACCGTGTTTGATTTAGAGTTCTAACTGCATCTGTCAATATAGGAGAAAACAGAGTGAAACCTATAATTTCTAACTGTTCCTGCAAACGAATGCTACAACCTAGAAGAACAAAACTTGGGTATCCACGTTTGATTGGTGTACTGATCAATACTTGAAAGAATCATGAAGATTGGATGAAAAAATATATGTTGAGATAAAGGGGACGGTAGTTTCTTGGAAGCTTAACAACGCCTTTCATTGAAAGTGTTATTCGCCGGTCTCTGCTTAAGGCTACATCAAGAGGAAACAAACCTTAGAGATAGAACGTAGAACTACTTTATTGTGTCAGTTTCAAGAAGCTAGCACAAACCATGTTTGATTTAGAGTTCGAACTGCATCTGTCAATATAGGAGAAAACAGAGTGAAAACTAAAAATTCAAACTGTTACTGCAAACGAATGCTTCAACCTAGGAGAACGAAACTTGAACATCCACGTTTTATTGGTGTACTGCTCATTACTTGAAATTATCATGAAGTTCGGAAAAAAAAATATGTTGAGATTTCAGGAGACTGTAGTATTTTGGAAGCCTAACAACGCCTTTCATTGAATGTGTCTTTCGTCAGTCTCTGCTTAGGTCTACATCCAGAGGAAACAAAAAATAAAAATAGAATGTAGAACTACTTTACTGTTTCAAGTTTCAAGAAGCTAGCACAAACCGTGTTTGATTTAGAGTTCGAACTACATTTGTCAATATAGGAGAAAACAGAGTGAAACCTAAAAATTCAAACTGTTACTCCAAAAGAATGCTTCAATCTAGGAGAACTAAACTTTGGCATCCAAGTGGGATTGGTGTACTGATCATTACTTGAAAGTATCATGAAGATTGGATGAAAAAATATATGTTGAGATTTCAGGAGAATCTAGTGTGTTGGAAGTTTGGCAACCCCTTTCAGTATAAGTGTTATTCGCCAGTCCCAGCTTTAGGATACAAGAGGAAACAAACCTTAGAGACAGAACGAGAACTACTTTACTGTGTCAAGTTTCAAGAAGCTAGCACAAACCGTGTTTGATTTAGAGTTCTAACTGCATCTGTCAATATAGGAGAAAACAGAGTGAAACCTATAATTTCTAACTGTTCCTGCAAACGAATGCTACAAACTAGAATAACAAAACTTGGGCATCCACGTTTGATTGGTGTACTGATCAATACTTGAAAGAATCATGAAGATTGGATGAAAAAATATATGTGGAGATTCCAGGAGACTGTAGTTTCTTGGAAGCTTAACAACGCCTTTCATTGAAAGTGTTATTCGCCGGTCTCTGCTTAAGGCTACATCAAGAGGAAACAAACCTTAGAGATAGAACGTAGAACTACTTTATTGTGTCAAGTTTCAAGAAGCTAGCACAAACCATGTTTGATTTAGAGTTCGAACTGCATCTGTCAATATAGGAGAAAACAGAGTGAAAACTAAAAATTCAAACTGTTACTGCAAACGAATGCTTCAACCTAGGAGAACGAAACTTGAACATCCACGTTTTATTGGTGTACTGATGATTACATGAAATTATCATGAAGGTCGGAAAAAAAATATGTGGAGATTTCAGGAGACTGTAGTATTTTGGCAGCCTAACAAGGCCTTTCATTGAATGTGTCTTTCTTCAGTCTCTGCTGAGGTCTACATCCAGAGGAAACAAAAAATAAAAATAGAATGTAGAACTACTTTACTGTTTCAAGTTTCAAGAAGCTAGCACAAACCGTGTTTGATTTAGAGTTCGAACTACATTTGTCAATATAGGAGAAAACAGAGTGAAACCTAAAAATTCAAACTGTTACTCCAAAAGAATGCTTCAATCTAGGAGAACTAAACTTTGGCATCCAAGTGGGATTGGTGTACTGATCATTACTTGAAAGTATCATGAAGATTGGATGAAATAATATATGTTGAGATTTCACGAGACTCTAGTGTGTTGGAAGTTTGGCAACCCCTTTCAGTATAAGTGTTATTCGCCAGTCCCAGCTTTAGGATACAAGAGGAAACAAACCTTTGAGATAGAACGTAGAACTACTTTACTGTGTCAAGTTTCAAGAAGCTAGCACAAACCGTGTTTGATTTAGAGTTCTAACTGCATCTGTCAATATAGGAGAAAACATAGTGAAACCTATAATTTCTAACTGTTCCTGCAAACGAATGCTACAACCTAGAAGAACAAAACTTGGGTATCCACGTTTGATTGGTGTACTGATCAATACTTGAAAGAATCATGAAGATTGGATGAAAAAATATATGTTGAGATAAAGGGGACGGTAGTTTCTTGGAAGCTTAACAACGCCTTTCATTGAAAGTGTTATTCGCCGGTCTCTGCTTAAGGCTACATCAAGAGGAAACAAACCTTAGAGATAGAACGTAGAACTACTTTATTGTGTCAGTTTCAAGAAGCTAGCACAAACCATGTTTGATTTAGAGTTCGAACTGCATCTGTCAATATAGGAGAAAACAGAGTGAAAACTAAAAATTCAAACTGTTACTGCAAACGAATGCTTCAACCTAGGAGAACGAAACTTGAACATCCACGTTTTATTGGTGTACTGCTCATTACTTGAAATTATCATGAAGGTCGGAAATAAAAATATGTTGAGATTTCAGGAGACTGTAGTATTTTGGAAGCCTAACAACGCCTTTCATTGAATGTGTCTTTCATCAGTCTCTGCTTAGGTCTACATCCAGAGGAAACAAAAAATAAAAATAGAATGTAGAACTACTTTACTGTTTCAAGTTTCAAGAAGCTAGCACAAACCGTGTTTGATTTAGAGTTCGAACTACATTTGTCAATATAGGAGAAAACAGAGTGAAACCTAAAAATTCAAACTGTTACTCCAAAAGAATGCTTCAATCTAGGAGAACTAAACTTTGGCATCCAAGTGGGATTGGTGTACTGATCATTACTTGAAAGTATCATGAAGATTGGATGAAATAATATATGTTGAGATTTCACGAGACTCTAGTGTGTTGGAAGTTTGGCAACCCCTTTCAGTATAAGTGTTATTCGCCAGTCCCAGCTTTAGGATACAAGAGGAAACAAACCTTTGAGATAGAACGTAGAACTACTTTACTGTGTCAAGTTTCAAGAAGCTAGCACAAACCGTGTTTGATTTAGAGTTCTAACTGCATCTGTCAATATAGGAGAAAACAGAGTGAAACCTATAATTTCTAACTGTTCCTGCAAACGAATGCTACAACCTAGAAGAACAAAACTTGGGTATCCACGTTTGATTGGTGTACTGATCAATACTTGAAAGAATCATGAAGATTGGATGAAAAAATATATGTTGAGATAAAGGGGACGGTAGTTTCTTGGAAGCTTAACAACGCCTTTCATTGAAAGTGTTATTCGCCGGTCTCTGCTTAAGGCTACATCAAGAGGAAACAAACCTTAGAGATAGAACGTAGAACTACTTTATTGTGTCAGTTTCAAGAAGCTAGCACAAACCATGTTTGATTTAGAGTTCGAACTGCATCTGTCAATATAGGAGAAAACAGAGTGAAAACTAAAAATTCAAACTGTTACTGCAAACGAATGCTTCAACCTAGGAGAACGAAACTTGAACATCCACGTTTTATTGGTGTACTGCTCATTACTTGAAATTATCATGAAGGTCGGAAATAAAAATATGTTGAGATTTCAGGAGACTGTAGTATTTTGGAAGCCTAACAACGCCTTTCATTGAATGTGTCTTTCATCAGTCTCTGCTTAGGTCTACATCCAGAGGAAACAAAAAATAAAAATAGAATGTAGAACTACTTTACTGTTTCAAGTTTCAAGAAGCTAGCACAAACCGTGTTTGATTTAGAGTTCGAACTACATTTGTCAATATAGGAGAAAACAGAGTGAAACCTAAAAATTCAAACTGTTACTCCAAAAGAATGCTTCAATCTAGGAGAACTAAACTTTGGCATCCAAGTGGGATTGGTGTACTGATCATTACTTGAAAGTATCATGAAGATTGGATGAAATAATATATGTTGAGATTTCACGAGACTCTAGTGTGTTGGAAGTTTGGCAACCCCTTTCAGTATAAGTGTTATTCGCCAGTCCCAGCTTTAGGATACAAGAGGAAACAAACCTTTGAGATAGAACGTAGAACTACTTTACTGTGTCAAGTTTCAAGAAGCTAGCACAAACCGTGTTTGATTTAGAGTTCTAACTGCATCTGTCAATATAGGAGAAAACAGAGTGAAACCTATAATTTCTAACTGTTCCTGCAAACGAATGCTACAACCTAGAAGAACAAAACTTGGGTATCCACGTTTGATTGGTGTACTGATCAATACTTGAAAGAATCATGAAGATTGGATGAAAAAATATATGTTGAGATAAAGGGGACGGTAGTTTCTTGGAAGCTTAACAACGCCTTTCATTGAAAGTGTTATTCGCCGGTCTCTGCTTAAGGCTACATCAAGAGGAAACAAACCTTAGAGATAGAACGTAGAACTACTTTATTGTGTCAGTTTCAAGAAGCTAGCACAAACCATGTTTGATTTAGAGTTCGAACTGCATCTGTCAATATAGGAGAAAACAGAGTGAAAACTAAAAATTCAAACTGTTACTGCAAACGAATGCTTCAACCTAGGAGAACGAAACTTGAACATCCACGTTTTATTGGTGTACTGCTCATTACTTGAAATTATCATGAAGGTCGGAAATAAAAATATGTTGAGATTTCAGGAGACTGTAGTATTTTGGAAGCCTAACAACGCCTTTCATTGAATGTGTCTTTCATCAGTCTCTGCTTAGGTCTACATCCAGAGGAAACAAAAAATAAAAATAGAATGTAGAACTACTTTACTGTTTCAAGTTTCAAGAAGCTAGCACAAACCGTGTTTGATTTAGAGTTCGAACTACATTTGTCAATATAGGAGAAAACAGAGTGAAACCTAAAAATTCAAACTGTTACTCCAAAAGAATGCTTCAATCTAGGAGAACTAAACTTTGGCATCCAAGTGGGATTGGTGTACTGATCATTACTTGAAAGTATCATGAAGATTGGATGAAAAAATATATGTTGAGATTTCAGGAGACTCTAGTGTGTTGGAAGTTTGGCAACCCCTTTCAGTATAAGTGTTATTCGCCAGTCCCAGCTTTAGGATACAAGAGGAAACAAACCTTAGAGATAGAACGTAGAACTACTTTACTGTGTCAAGTTTCAAGAAGCTAGCACAAACCGTGTTTGATTTAGAGTTCTAACTGCATCTGTCAATATAGGAGAAAACAGAGTGAAACCTATAATTTCTAACTGTTCCTGCAAACGAATGCTACAAACTAGAAGAACAAAACTTGGGCATCCACGTTTGATTGGTGTACTGATCAATACTTGAAAGAATCATGAAGATTGGATGAAAAAATATATGTGGAGATTCCAGGAGACTGTAGTTTCTTGGAAGCTTAACAACGCCTTTCATTGAAAGTGTTATTCGCCGGTCTCTGCTTAAGGCTACATCAAGAGGAAACAAACCTTAGAGATAGAACGTAGAACTACTTTATTGTGTCAAGTTTCAAGAAGCTAGCAAAAACCATGTTTGATTTAGAGTTCGAACTGCATCTGTCAATATAGGAGAAAACAGAGTGAAAACTAAAAATTCAAACTGTTACTGCAAACGAATGCTTCAACCTAGGAGAACGAAATTGAACATCCACGTTTTAATGGTGTACTGCTCATTACTTGAAATTATCATGAAGGTCGGAAAAAAAAATATGTTGAGGTTTCAGGAGACTGTAGTATTTTGGCAGCCTAACAACGCCTTTCATTGAATGTGTCTTTCGTCAGTCTCTGCTTAGGTCTACATACAGAGGAAACAAAAAACAAAAATAGAATGTAGAACTACTTTACTGTTTCAAGTTTCAAGAAGCTAGCACAAACCGTGTTTGATTTAGAGTTCGAACTACATTTGTCAATATAGGAGAAAACAGAGTGAAACCTAAAAATTCAAACTGTTACTCCAAAAAAATGCTTCAATCTAGGAGAACTAAACTTTGGCATCCAAGTGGGATTGGTGTACTGATCATTACTTGAATGTATCATGAAGATTGGAAGAAAAAATATATGTTGAGATTTCACGAGACTCTAGTGTGTTGGAAGTTTGGCAACCCCTTTCAGTATAAGTGTTATTCGCCAGTCCCAGCTTTAGGATACAAGAGGAAACAAACCTTAGAGATAGAACGTAGAACTACTTTACTGTGTCAAGTTTCAAGAAGCTAGCACAAACCATGTTTGATTTAGAGTTCTAACTGCATCTGTCAATATAGGAGAAAACAGAGTGAAACCTATAATTTCTAACTGTTCCTGCAAACGAATGCTACAACCTAGAAGAACAAAACTTGGGCATCCACGTTTGATTGGTGTACTGATCAATACTTGAAAGAATCATGAAGATTGGATGAAAAAATATATGTTGAGATTACAGGAGACGGTAGTTTCTTGGAAGCTTAACAACGCCTTTCATTGAAAGTGTTATTCGCCGGTCTCTGCTTAAGGCTACATCAAGAGGAAACAAACCTTAGAGATAGAACGTAGAACTACTTTATTGTGGCAAGTTTCAAGAAGCTAGCACAATCCATGTTTGATTTAGAGTTCGAACTGCATCTGTCAATAAAGGAGAAAACAAAGTGAAAACTAAAAATTCAAACTGTTACTGCAAACGAATGCTTCAATCTAGGAGAACGAAACTTGAACATCCACGTTTTATTGGTGTACTGCTCATTACTTGAAATTATCATGAAGGTCGGAAAAAAAAATATGTTGAGATTTCAGGAGACTGTAGTATTTTGGCAGCCTAACAACGCCTTTCATTGAATGTGTCTTTCGTCAGTCTCTGCTTAGGTCTACATCCAGAGGAAACAAAAAATAAAAATAAAATGTAGAACTACTTTACTGTTTCAAGTTTCAAGAAGCTAGCACAAACCGTGTTTGATTTAGAGTTCGAACTACATTTGTCAATATAGGAGAAAACAGAGTGAAACCTAAAAATTCAAACTGTTACTCCAAAAGAATGCTTCAATCTAGGAGAACTAAACTTTGGCATCCAAGTGGGATTGGTGTACTGATCACTACTTGAAAGTATCATGAAGATTGGATGAAAAAACATATGTTGAGATTTCAGGAGACTCTAGTGTGTTGGAAGTTTGGCAACCCCTTTCAGTATAAGTGTCATTCGCCAGTCCCAGCTTTAGGATACAAGAGGAAACAAACCTTAGAGATAGAACGTAGAACTACTTTACTGTGTCAAGTTTCAAGAAGCTAGCACAAACCGTGTTTGATTTAGAGTTCTAACTGCATCTGTCAATATAGGAGAAAACAGAGTGAAACCTATAATTTCTAACTGTTCCTGCAAACGAATGCTACAAACTAGAAGAACAAAACTTGGGCATCCACGTTTGATTGGTGTACTGATCAATACTTGAAAGAATCATGAAGATTGGATGAAAAAATATATGTGGAGATTCCAGGAGACTGTAGTTTCTTGGAAGCTTAACAACGCCTTTCATTGAAAGTGTTATTCGCCGGTCTCTGCTTAAGGCTACATCAAGAGGAAACAAACCTTAGAGATAGAACGTAGAACTACTTTATTGTGTCAGTGTCAAGAAGCTAGCACAAACCATGTTTGATTTAGAGTTCGAACTGCATCTGTCAATATAGGAGAAAACAGAGTGAAAACTAAAAATTCAAACTGTTACTGCAAACGAATGCTTCAACCTAGGAGAACGAAACTTGAACATCCACGTTTTATTGGTGTACTGCTCATTACTTGAAATTATCATGAAGGTCGGAAAAAAAAATATGTTGAGATTTCAGGAGACTGTAGTATTTTGGCAGCCTAACAACGCCTTTCATTGAATGTGTCTTTCGTCAGTCTCTGCTTAGGTCTACATCCAGAGGGAACAAAAAATAAAAATAGAATGTAGAACTACTTTACTGTTTCAAGTTTCAAGAAGCTAGCACAAACCGTGTTTGATTTAGAGTTCGAACTACATTTGTCAATATAGGAGAAAACAGAGTGAAACCTAAAAATTCAAACTGTTACTCCAAAACAATGCTTCAATCTAGGAGAACTAAACTTTGGCATCCAAGTGGGATTGGTGTACTGATCATTACTTGAAAGTATCATGAAGATTGGATGAAATAATATATGTTGAGATTTCACGAGACTCTAGTGTGTTGGAAGTTTGGCAACCCCTTTCAGTATAAGTGTTATTCGCCAGTCCCAGCTTTAGGATACAAGAGGAAACAAACCTTAGAGATAGAACGTAGAACTACTTTACTGTGTCAAGTTTCAAGAAGCTAGCACAAACCGTGTTTGATTTAGAGTTCTAACTGCATCTGTCAATATAGGAGAAAACAGAGTGAAACCTATAATTTCTAACTGTTCCTGCAAACGAATGCTACAACCTAGAAGAACAAAACTTGGGCATCCACGTTTGATTGGTGTACTGATCAATACTTGAAAGAATCATGAAGATTGGATGAAAGAATATATGTTGAGATTTCAGGAGACGGTAGTTTTTTGGAAGCTTAACAACGCCTTTCATTGAAAGTGTTATTCGCCGGTCTCTGCTTAAGGCTACATCAAGAGGAAACAAACCTTAGAGATAGAACGTAGAACTACTTTATTGTGTCAAGTTTCAAGAAGCTAGCAAAAACCATGTTTGATTTAGAGTTCGAACTGCATCTGTCAATATAGGAGAAAACAGAGTGAAAACTAAAATTCAAACTGTTACTGCAAACGAATGCTTCAACCTAGGAGAACGAAATTGAACATCCACGTTTTATTGGTGTACTGCTCATTACTTGAAATTATCATGAAGTTCGGAAAAAAAAATATGTTGAGATTTCAGGAGACTGTAGTATTTTGGAAGCCTAACAACGCCTTTCATTGAATGTGTCTTTCGTCAGTCTCTGCTTAGGTCTACATCCAGAGGAAACAAAAAATAAAAATAGAATGTAGAACTACTTTACTGTTTCAAGTTTCAAGAAGCTAGCACAAACCGTGTTTGATTTAGAGTTCGAACTACATTTGTCAATATAGGAGAAAACAGAGTGAAACCTAAAAATTCAAACTGTTACTCCAAAAGAATGCTTCAATCTAGGAGAACTAAACTTTGGCATCCAAGTGGGATTGGTGTACTGATCATTACTTGAAAGTATCATGAAGATTGGATGAAAAAATATATGTTGAGATTTCAGGAGAATCTAGTGTGTTGGAAGTTTGGCAACCCCTTTCAGTATAAGTGTTATTCGCCAGTCCCAGCTTTAGGATACAAGAGGAAACAAACCTTAGAGATAGAACGAGAACTACTTTACTGTGTCAAGTTTCAAGAAGCTAGCACAAACTGTGTTTGATTTAGAGTTCTAACTGCATCTGTCAATATAGGAGAAAACAGAGTGAAACCTATAATTTCTAACTGTTCCTGCAAACGAATGCTACAAACTAGAATAACAAAACTTGGGCATCCACGTTTGATTGGTGTACTGATCAATACTTGAAAGAATCATGAAGATTGGATGAAAAAATATATGTGGAGATTCCAGGAGACTGTAGTTTCTTGGAAGCTTAACAACGCCTTTCATTGAAAGTGTTATTCGCCGGTCTCTGCTTAAGGCTACATCAAGAGGAAACAAACCTTAGAGATAGAACGTAGAACTACTTTATTGTGTCAAGTTTCAAGAAGCTAGCACAAACCATGTTTGATTTAGAGTTCAAACTGCATCTGTCAATATAGGAGAAAACAGAGTGAAAACTAAAAATTCAAACTGTTACTGCAAACGAATGCTTCAACCTAGGAGAACGAAACTTGAACATCCACGTTTTATTGGTGTACTGATGATTACATGAAATTATCATGAAGGTCGGAAAAAAAATATGTGGAGATTTCAGGAGACTGTAGTATTTTGGCAGCCTAACAAGGCCTTTCATTGAATGTGTCTTTCTTCAGTCTCTGCTGAGGTCTACATCCAGAGGAAACAAAAAATAAAATAGAATGTAGAACTACTTTACTGTTTCAAGTTTCAAGAAGCTAGCACAAACCGTGTTTGATTTAGAGTTCGAACTACATTTGTCAATATAGGAGAAAACAGAGTGAAACCTAAAATTCAAACTGTTACTCCAAAAGAATGCTTCAATCTAGGAGAACTAAACTTTGGCATCCAAGTGGGATTGGTGTACTGATCATTACTTGAAAGTATCATGAAGATTGGATGAAATAATATATGTTGAGATTTCACGAGACTCTAGTGTGTTGGAAGTTTGGCAACCCCTTTCAGTATAAGTGTTATTCGCCAGTCCCAGCTTTAGGATACAAGAGGAAACAAACCTTTGAGATAGAACGTAGAACTACTTTACTGTGTCAAGTTTCAAGAAGCTAGCACAAACCGTGTTTGATTTAGAGTTCTAACTGCATCTGTCAATATAGGAGAAAACATAGTGAAACCTATAATTTCTAACTGTTCCTGCAAACGAATGCTACAACCTAGAAGAACAAAACTTGGGTATCCACGTTTGATTGGTGTACTGATCAATACTTGAAAGAATCATGAAGATTGGATGAAAAAATATATGTTGAGATAAAGGGGACGGTAGTTTCTTGGAAGCTTAACAACGCCTTTCATTGAAAGTGTTATTCGCCGGTCTCTGCTTAAGGCTACATCAAGAGGGAAACAAACCTTAGAAATAGAACGTAGAACTACTTTATTGTGTCAGTTTCAAGAAGCTAGCACAAACCATGTTTGATTTAGAGTTCGAACTGCATCTGTCAATATAGGGAGAAAACAGAGTGAAAACTAAAAATTCAAACTGTTACTGCAAACGAATGCTTCAACCTAGGAGAACGAAACTTGAACATCCACGTTTTATTGGTGTACTGCTCATTACTTGAAATTATCATGAAGGTCGGAAATAAAAATATGTTGAGATTTCAGGAGACTGTAGTATTTTGGAAGCCTAACAACGCCTTTCATTGAATGTGTCTTTCATCAGTCTCTGCTTAGGTCTACATCCAGAGGAAACAAAAAATAAAAATAGAATGTAGAACTACTTTACTGTTTCAAGTTTCAAGAAGCTAGCACAAACCGTGTTTGATTTAGAGTTCGAACTACATTTGTCAATATAGGAGAAAACAGAGTGAAACCTAAAAATTCAAACTGTTACTCCAAAAGAATGCTTCAATCTAGGAGAACTAAACTTTGGCATCCAAGTGGTATTGGTGTACTGATCATTACTTGAAAGTATCATGAAGATTGGATGAAAAAATATATGTTGAGATTTCAGGAGACTCTAGTGTGTTGGAAGTTTGGCAACCCCTTTCAGTATAAGTGTTATTCGCCAGTCCCAGCTTTTGGATACAAGAGGAAACAAACCTTAGAGATAGAACGTAGAACTACTTTACTGTGTCAAGTTTCAAGAAGCTAGCAAAAACCGTGTTTGATTTAGAGTTCTAACTGCATCTGTCAATATAGGAGAAAACAGAGTGAAACCTATAATTTCTAACTGTTCCTGCAAACGAATGCTACAACCTAGAAGAACAAAACTTGGGTATCCACGTTTGATTGGTGTACTGATCAATACTTGAAAGAATCATGAAGATTGGATGAAAAAATATATGTTGAGATAAAGGGGACGGTAGTTTCTTGGAAGCTTAACAACGCCTTTCATTGAAAGTGTTATTCGCCGGTCTCTGCTTAAGGCTACATCAAGAGGAAACAAACCTTAGAGATAGAACGTAGAACTACTTTATTGTGTCAGTTTCAAGAAGCTAGCACAAACCATGTTTGATTTAGAGTTCGAACTGCATCTGTCAATATAGGAGAAAACAGAGTGAAAACTAAAAATTCAAACTGTTACTGCAAACGAATGCTTCAACCTAGGAGAACGAAACTTGAACATCCACGTTTTATTGGTGTACTGCTCATTACTTGAAATTATCATGAAGGTCGGAAAAAAAATATGTTGAGATTTCAGGAGACTGTAGTATTTTGGAAGCCTAACAACGCCTTTCATTGAATGTGTCTTTCGTCAGTCTCTGCTTAGGTCTACATCCAGAGGAAACAAAAATAAAAATAGAATGTAGAACTACTTTACTGTTTCAAGTTTCAAGAAGCTAGCACAAACCGTGTTTGATTTAGAGTTCGAACTACATTTGTCAATATAGGAGAAAACAGAGTGAAACCTAAAAATTCAAACTGTTACTCCAAAAGAATGCTTCAATCTAGGAGAACTAAACTTTGGCATCCAAGTGGGATTGGTGTACTGATCATTACTTGAAAGTATCATGAAGATTGGAAGAAAAAATATATGTTGAGATTTCAGGAGAATCTAGTGTGTTGGAAGTTTGGCAACCCCTTTCAGTATAAGTGTTATTCGCCAGTCCCAGCTTTAGGATACAAGAGGAAACAAACCTTAGAGATAGAACGTAGAACTACTTTACTGTGTCAAGTTTCAAGAAGCTAGCACAAACCGTGTTTGATTTAGAGTTCTAACTGCATCTGTCAATATAGGAGAAAACAGAGTGAAACCTATAATTTCTAACTGTTCCTGCAAACGAATGCTACAAACTAGAAGAACAAAACTTGGGCATCCACGTTTGATTGGTGTACTGATCAATACTTGAAAGAATCATGAAGATTGGATGAAAAAATATATGTGGAGATTCCAGGAGACTGTAGTTTCTTGGAAGCTTAACAACGCCTTTCATTGAAAGTGTTATTCGCCGGTCTCTGCTTAAGGCTACATCAAGAGGAAACAAACCTTAGAGATAGAACGTAGAACTACTTTATTGTGTCAAGTTTCAAGAAGCTAGCAAAAACCATGTTTGATTTAGAGTTCGAACTGCATCTGTGAATATAGGAGAAAACAGAGTGAAAACTAAAAATTCAAACTGTTACTGCAAACGAATGCTTCAACCTAGGAGAACGAAATTGAACATCCACGTTTTAATGGTGTACTGCTCATTACTTGAAATTATCATGAAGGTCGGAAAAAAAAATATGTTGAGATTTCAGGAGACTGTAGTATTTTGGCAGCCTAACAACGCCTTTCATTGAATGTGTCTTTCGTCAGTCTCTGCTTAGGTCTACATACAGAGGAAACAAAAAACAAAAATAGAATGTAGAACTACTTTACTGTTTCAAGTTTCAAGAAGCTAGCACAAACCGTGTTTGATTTAGAGTTCGAACTACATTTGTCAATATAGGAGAAAACAGAGTGAAACCTAAAATTCAAACTGTTACTCCAAAAAATGCTTCAATCTAGGAGAACTAAACTTTGGCATCCAAGTGGGATTGGTGTACTGATCATTACTTGAATGTATCATGAAGATTGGAAGAAAAAATATATGTTGAGATTTCACGAGACTCTAGTGTGTTGGAAGTTTGGCAACCCCTTTCAGTATAAGTGTTATTCGCCAGTTCCAGCTTTAGGATACAAGAGGAAACAAACCTTAGAGATAGAACGTAGAACTACTTTACTGTGTCAAGTTTCAAGAAGCTAGCACAAACCATGTTTGATTTAGAGTTCTAACTGCATCTGTCAATATAGGAGAAAACAGAGTGAAACCTATAATTTCTAACTGTTCCTGCAAACGAATGCTACAACCTAGAAGAACAAAACTTGGGCATCCACGTTTGATTGGTGTACTGATCAATACTTGAAAGAATCATGAAGATTGGATGAAAAAATATATGTTGAGATTACAGGAGACGGTAGTTTCTTGGAAGCTTAACAACGCCTTTCATTGAAAGTGTTATTCGCCGGTCTCTGCTTAAGGCTACATCAAGAGGAAACAAACCTTAGAGATAGAACGTAGAACTACTTTATTGTGGCAAGTTTCAAGAAGCTAGCACAATCCATGTTTGATTTAGAGTTCGAACTGCATCTGTCAATAAAGGAGAAAACAAAGTGAAAACTAAAAATTCAAACTGTTACTGCAAACGAATGCTTCAATCTAGGAGAACGAAACTTGAACATCCACGTTTTATTGGTGTACTGCTCATTACTTGAAATTATCATGAAGGTCGGAAAAAAAAATATGTTGAGATTTCAGGAGACTGTAGTATTTTGGCAGCCTAACAACGCCTTTCATTGAATGTGTCTTTCGTCAGTCTCTGCTTAGGTCTACATCCAGAGGAAACAAAAATAAAAATAAAATGTAGAACTACTTTACTGTTTCAAGTTTCAAGAAGCTAGCACAAACCGTGTTTGATTTAGAGTTCGAACTACATTTGTCAATATAGGAGAAAACAGAGTGAAACCTAAAAATTCAAACTGTTACTCCAAAAGAATGCTTCAATCTAGGAGAACTAAACTTTGGCATCCAAGTGGGATTGGTGTACTGATCACTACTTGAAAGTATCATGAAGATTGGATGAAAAAACATATGTTGAGATTTCAGGAGACTCTAGTGTGTTGGAAGTTTGGCAACCCCTTTCAGTATAAGTGTCATTCGCCAGTCCCAGCTTTAGGATACAAGAGGAAACAAACCTTAGAGATAGAACGTAGAACTACTTTACTGTGTCAAGTTTCAAGAAGCTAGCACAAACCGTGTTTGATTTAGAGTTCTAACTGCATCTGTCAATATAGGAGAAAACAGAGTGAAACCTATAATTTCTAACTGTTCCTGCAAACGAATGCTACAAACTAGAAGAACAAAACTTGGGCATCCACGTTTGATTGGTGTACTGATCAATACTTGAAAGAATCATGAAGATTGGATGAAAAAATATATGTGGAGATTCCAGGAGACTGTAGTTTCTTGGAAGCTTAACAACGCCTTTCATTGAAAGTGTTATTCGCCGGTCTCTGCTTAAGGCTACATCAAGAGGAAACAAACCTTAGAGATAGAACGTAGAACTACTTTATTGTGTCAGTGTCAAGAAGCTAGCACAAACCATGTTTGATTTAGAGTTCGAACTGCATCTGTCAATATAGGAGAAAACAGAGTGAAAACTAAAAATTCAAACTGTTACTGCAAACAAATGCTTCAACCTAGGAGAACGAAACTTGAACATCCACGTTTTATTGGTGTACTGCTCATTACTTGAAATTATCATGAAGGTCGGAAAAAAAAATATGTTGAGATTTCAGGAGACTGTAGTATTTTGGCAGCCTAACAACGCCTTTCATTGAATGTGTCTTTCGTCAGTCTCTGCTTAGGTCTACATCCAGAGGGAACAAAAAATAAAAATAGAATGTAGAACTACTTTACTGTTTCAAGTTTCAAGAAGCTAGCACAAACCGTGTTTGATTTAGAGTTCGAACTACATTTGTCAATATAGGAGAAAACAGAGTGAAACCTAAAAATTCAAACTGTTACTCCAAAACAATGCTTCAATCTAGGAGAACTAAACTTTGGCATCCAAGTGGGATTGGTGTACTGATCATTACTTGAAAGTATCATGAAGATTGGATGAAATAATATATGTTGAGATTTCACGAGACTCTAGTGTGTTGGAAGTTTGGCAACCCCTTTCAGTATAAGTGTTATTCGCCAGTCCCAGCTTTAGGATACAAGAGGAAACAAACCTTAGAGATAGAACGTAGAACTACTTTACTGTGTCAAGTTTCAAGAAGCTAGCACAAACCGTGTTTGATTTAGAGTTCTAACTGCATCTGTCAATATAGGAGAAAACAGAGTGAAACCTATAATTTCTAACTGTTCCTGCAAAGGAATGCTACAACCTAGAAGAACAAAACTTGGGCATCCACGTTTGATTGGTGTACTGATCAATACTTGAAAGAATCATGAAGATTGGATGAAAGAATATATGTTGAGATTTCAGGAGACGGTAGTTTTTTGGAAGCTTAACAACGCCTTTCATTGAAAGTGTTATTCGCCGGTCTCTGCTTAAGGCTACATCAAGAGGAAACAAACCTTAGAGATAGAACGTAGAACTACTTTATTGTGTCAAGTTTCAAGAAGCTAGCAAAAACCATGTTTGATTTAGAGTTCGAACTGCATCTGTCAATATAGGAGAAAACAGAGTGAAAACTAAAAATTCAAACTGTTACTGCAAACGAATGCTTCAACCTAGGAGAACGAAATTGAACATCCACGTTTTAATGGTGTACTGCTCATTACTTGAAATTATCATGAAGGTCGGAAAAAAAAATATGTTGAGATTTCAGGAGACTGTAGTATTTTGGCAGCCTAACAACGCCTTTCATTGAATGTGTCTTTCGTCAGTCTCTGCTTAGGTCTACATACAGAGGAAACAAAAAACAAAAATAGAATGTAGAACTACTTTACTGTTTCAAGTTTCAAGAAGCTAGCACAAACCGTGTTTGATTTAGAGTTCGAACTACATTTGTCAATATAGGAGAAAACAGAGTGAAACCTAAAAATTCAAACTGTTACTCCAAAAAAATGCTTCAATCTAGGAGAACTAAACTTTGGCATCCAAGTGGGATTGGTGTACTGATCATTACTTGAATGTATCATGAAGATTGGAAGAAAAAATATATGTTGAGATTTCACGAGACTCTAGTGTGTTGGAAGTTTGGCAACCCCTTTCAGTATAAGTGTTATTCGCCAGTCCCAGCTTTAGGATACAAGAGGAAACAAACCTTAGAGATAGAACGTAGAACTACTTTACTGTGTCAAGTTTCAAGAAGCTAGCACAAACCGTGTTTGATTTAGAGTTCTAACTGCATCTGTCAATATAGGAGAAAACAGAGTGAAACCTATAATTTCTAACTGTTCCTGCAAACGAATGCTACAACCTAGAAGAACAAAACTTGGGCATCCACGTTTGATTGGTGTACTGATCAATACTTGAAAGAATCATGAAGATTGGATGAAAAAATATATGTTGAGATTACAGGAGACGGTAGTTTCTTGGAAGCTTAACAACGCCTTTCATTGAAAGTGTTATTCGCCGGTCTCTGCTTAAGGCTACATCAAGAGGAAACAAACCTTAGAGATAGAACGTAGAACTACTTTATTGTGGCAAGTTTCAAGAAGCTAGCACAATCCATGTTTGATTTAGAGTTCGAAATGCATCTGTCAATATAGGAGAAAACAAAGTGAAAACTAAAATTTCAAACTGTTACTGCAAACGAATGCTTCAATCTAGGAGAACGAAACTTGAACATCCACGTTTTATTGGTGTACTGCTCATTACTTGAAATTATCATGAAGGTCGGAAAAAAAAATATGTTGAGATTTCAGGAGACTGTAGTATTTTGGCAGCCTAACAACGCCTTTCATTGAATGTGTCTTTCGTCAGTCTCTGCTTAGGTCTACATCCAGAGGAAACAAAAAATAAAAATAGAATGTAGAACTACTTTACTGTTTCAAGTTTCAAGAAGCTAGCACAAACCGTGTTTGATTTAGAGTTCGAACTACATTTGTCAATATAGGAGAAAACAGAGTGAAACCTAAAAATTCAAACTGTTACTCCAAAAGAATGCTTCAATCTAGGAGAACTAAACTTTGGCATCCAAGTGGGATTGGTGTACTGATCACTACTTGAAAGTATCATGAAGATTGGATGAAAAAACATATGTTGAGATTTCAGGAGACTCTAGTGTGTTGGAAGTTTGGCAACCCCTTTCAGTATAAGTGTCATTCGCCAGTCCCAGCTTTAGGATACAAGAGGAAACAAACCTTAGAGATAGAACGTAGAACTACTTTACTGTGTCAAGTTTCAAGAAGCTAGCACAAACCGTGTTTGATTTAGAGTTCTAACTGCATCTGTCAATATAGGAGAAAACAGAGTGAAACCTATAATTTCTAACTGTTCCTGCAAACGAATGCTACAACCTAGAAGAACAAAACTTGGGCATCCACGTTTGATAGGTGTACTGATCAATACTTGAAAGAATCATGAAGATTGGATGAAAGAATATATGTTGAGATTTCAGGAGACGGTAGTTTTTTGGAAGCTTAACAACGCCTTTCATTGAAAGTGTTATTCGCCGGTGTCTGCTTAAGGCTACATCAAGAGGAAACAAACCTTAGAGATAGAACGTAGAACTACTTTATTGTGTCAAGTTTCAAGAAGCTAGCACAAACCATGTTTGATTTAGAGTTCGAACTGCATCTGTCAATATAGGAGAAAACAGAGTGAAAACTAAAAATTCAAACTGTTACTGCAAACGAATGCTTCAACCTAGGAGAACGAAACTTGAACATCCACGTTTTATTGGTGTACTGCTCATTACTTGAAATTATCATGAAGGTCGGAAAAAAAAATATGTTGAGATTTCAGGAGACTGTAGTATTTTGGCAGCCTAACAACGCCTTTCATTGAATGTGTCTTTCGTCAGTCTCTGCTTAGGTCTACATCCAAAGGAAACAAAAAATAAAAATAGAATGTAGAACTACTTTACTGTTTCAAGTTTCAAGAAGCTAGCACAAACCGTGTTTGATTTAGAGTTCGAACTACATTTGTCAATATAGGAGAAAACAGAGTGAAACCTAAAAATTCAAACTGTTACTCCAAAACAATGCTTCAATCTAGGAGAACTAAACTTTGGCATCCAAGTGGGATTGGTGTACTGATCATTACTTGAAAGTATCATGAAGATTGGATGAAATAATATATGTTGAGATTTCACGAGACTCTAGTGTGTTGGAAGTTTGGCAACCCCTTTCAGTATAAGTGTTATTCGCCAGTCCCAGCTTTAGGATACAAGAGGAAACAAACCTTAGAGATAGAACGTAGAACTACTTTACTGTGTCAAGTTTCAAGAAGCTAGCACAAACCGTGTTTGATTTAGAGTTCTAACTGCATCTGTCAATATAGGAGAAAACAGAGTGAAACCTATAATTTCTAACTGTTCCTGCAAAGGAATGCTACAACCTAGAAGAACAAAACTTGGGCATCCACGTTTGATTGGTGTACTGATCAATACTTGAAAGAATCATGAAGATTGGATGAAAGAATATATGTTGAGATTTCAGGAGACGGTAGTTTTTTGGAAGCTTAACAACGCCTTTCATTGAAAGTGTTATTCGCCGGTCTCTGCTTAAGGCTACATCAAGAGGAAACAAACCTTAGAGATAGAACGTAGAACTACTTTATTGTGTCAAGTTTCAAGAAGCTAGCACAAACCATGTTTGATTTAGAGTTCGAACTGCATCTGTCAATATAGGAGAAAACAGAGTGAAAACTAAAAATTCAAACTGTTACTGCAAACGAATGCTTCAACCTAGGAGAACGAAATTGAACATCCACGTTTTAATGGTGTACTGCTCATTACTTGAAATTATCATGAAGGTCGGAAAAAAAAATATGTTGAGATTTCAGGAGACTGTAGTATTTTGGCAGCCTAACAACGCCTTTCATTGAATGTGTCTTTCGTCAGTCTCTGCTTAGGTCTACATACAGAGGAAACAAAAAACAAAAATAGAATGTAGAACTACTTTACTGTTTCAAGTTTCAAGAAGCTAGCACAAACCGTGTTTGATTTAGAGTTCGAACTACATTTGTCAATATAGGAGAAAACAGAGTGAAACCTAAAAATTCAAACTGTTACTCCAAAAGAATGCTTCAATCTAGGAGAACTAAACTTTGGCATCCAAGTGGTATTGGTGTACTGATCATTACTTGAAAGTATCATGAAGATTGGATGAAAAAATATATGTTGAGATTTCAGGAGACTCTAGTGTGTTGGAAGTTTGGCAACCCCTTTCAGTATAAGTGTTATTCGCCAGTCCCAGCTTTTGGATACAAGAGGAAACAAACCTTAGAGATAGAACGTAGAACTACTTTACTGTGTCAAGTTTCAAGAAGCTAGCAAAAACCGTGTTTGATTTAGAGTTCTAACTGCATCTGTCAATATAGGAGAAAACAGAGTGAAACCTATAATTTCTAACTGTTCCTGCAAACGAATGCTACAACCTAGAAGAACAAAACTTGGGTATCCACGTTTGATTGGTGTACTGATCAATACTTGAAAGAATCATGAAGATTGGATGAAAAAATATATGTTGAGATAAAGGGGACGGTAGTTTCTTGGAAGCTTAACAACGCCTTTCATTGAAAGTGTTATTCGCCGGTCTCTGCTTAAGGCTACATCAAGAGGAAACAAACCTTAGAGATAGAACGTAGAACTACTTTATTGTGTCAGTTTCAAGAAGCTAGCACAAACCATGTTTGATTTAGAGTTCGAACTGCATCTGTCAATATAGGAGAAAACAGAGTGAAAACTAAAAATTCAAACTGTTACTGCAAACGAATGCTTCAACCTAGGAGAACGAAACTTGAACATCCACGTTTTATTGGTGTACTGCTCATTACTTGAAATTATCATGAAGGTCGGAAAAAAAAAATATGTTGAGATTTCAGGAGACTGTAGTATTTTGGAAGCCTAACAACGCCTTTCATTGAATGTGTCTTTCGTCAGTCTCTGCTTAGGTCTACATCCAGAGGAAACAAAAAATAAAAATAGAATGTAGAACTACTTTACTGTTTCAAGTTTCAAGAAGCTAGCACAAACCGTGTTTGATTTAGAGTTCGAACTACATTTGTCAATATAGGAGAAAACAGAGTGAAACCTAAAAATTCAAACTGTTACTCCAAAAGAATGCTTCAATCTAGGAGAACTAAACTTTGGCATCCAAGTGGGATTGGTGTACTGATCATTACTTGAAAGTATCATGAAGATTGGAAGAAAAAATATATGTTGAGATTTCA
>NW_027517524.1:0-42572 GCF_048772815.1 Callospermophilus lateralis | reverse complement strand
AGAGATCATCAAGGTCGGATGAAAAAAAATTTGCCGAGTATTCAGAAAACCAGTAGTATTTTGGAAGCTTGGAACACTTTTCCAACGAAGGTGTTTTACGCAGTCTTTGCTTGTGGCTATTTCAAGAGGAAACAAACCACAAAGACAGAACTTAGAACTACTTTATTTTGTCAAGTTTCAAGGAGCTAGCAGAAACCGTGTTTGATTTAGACTTAAAAAGACATCTATTTGTATAGGAGGAAATAGAGTGAAACCTAAAAACTCAAACTGTTATTGGTAACGAACACCTCATCCTAGAAGAGTGAATATTGGGCAGCTAAGTGGACTTAGTGAAGTGATCATTACCACAGAGATCATCTCGGTCGGATGAAAAGAAATTTGCCGAGTATTCAGAAAACCAGTAGTTCTTTGGAAGCTTGGCACACCTTTCCAATGAATGTGTTTTACGCAGTCTTTCCTTGTGCCTATTTCAAGAGGAAACAAACCACAAAGACAGAACTTAGAACTACTTTATTTTGTCAAGTTTCAAGGAGCTAGCACAAACCGTGTATGATTTAGACTTAAAAAACACATCTATCTATATAGGAGGAAATAGAGTGAAACCTAAAAATTCAAACTGTTACTGGTAACGAACGCTTCATCCTAGAAGAGTGAAAATTGGGCAGCTAAGTGGACTTAGTGAACTGATCATTACCACAGAGATCATCAAGGTCGGATGAAAAAAAATTTGCCGAGTATTCAGATAACCAGTAGTATTTTGGAAGCTTGGAACACCTTTCCAATGAAGGTGTTTTACGCAGTCTTTGCTTGTGGCTATTTCAAGAGGAAACAAACCAAAAAGACAGAACTTAGAACTACTTTATTTTGTCAAGTTTCAAGAACTAGCACAAACCGTGTTTGATTTAGACTTAAAAAACACATCTATCTGTATAGGAGGAAATAGAGTGAAACCTAAAAATTCAAACTGTTACTGGTAACGAACGCTTCATCCTAGAAGAGTGAAAATTGGGCAGCTAAGTGGACTTAGTGAACTGATCATTACCACAGAGATCAACAAGGTCCGATGAAAAAAAATTTGCCGAGTATTCAGAAAACCAGTAGTATTTTGGAAGCTTGGAACACCTTTCCAATGAAGGTGTTTTACGCAGTCTTTGCTTGTGGCTATTTCAAGGGAAAACAAACCACAAAGACAGAACTTAGAACTACTTTATTTTGTCAAGTTTCAAGGAGCTAGCACAAACCGTGTTTGATTTAGACTTCCAAACACATCTATCTATATAGGAGGAAATAGAGTGAAACCTAAAAACTCAAACTGTTACTGGTAACGAACACTTCTTCCTAGAAGAGTGAATATTTTGCAGCTAAGTGGACTTAGTGAAGTGATCATTACCACAGAGATCATCAGGGTCGGATGAAAAAAAATTTGCCGAGTATTCAGAAAACCAGTAGTTTTTTGGAAGCTTGGCACACCTTTCCAATGAATGTGTTTTACGCAGTCTTTGATTGTGCCTATTTCAAGAGGAAACAAACCACAAAGACAGAACTTAGAACTACTTTATTTTGTCAAGTTTCAAGGAGCTAGCACAACCCGTGTTTGATTTAGACTTCCAAACACATCTATCTATATAGGAGGAAATAGAGTGAAACCTAAAATCTCAAACTGTTACTGGTAACGAACACTTCATCCTAGAGGAGTGAATATTGGGCAGCTAAGTGGACTTAGTGAAGTGATCATTACCACAGAGATCATCAAGGTCGGATGAAAAAAAATTTGCCGAGTATTCAGAAAACCAGTAGTTTTTTGGAAGCTTGGCACACCTTTCCAATGAAGGTGTTTTACGCAGTCTTTGCTTGTGGCTATTTCAAGAGGAAACAAACCACAAAGACAGAACTTAGAACTACTTTATTTTGTCACGTTTCAAGGAGCTAGCACAAACCGTGTTTGATTTAGACTTCCAAACACATCTATCTATATAGGAGGAAATAGAGTGAAACCTAAAAACTCAAACTGTTATTGGTAACGAACACTTCATCCTAGAAGAGTGAATGTTGGGCAGCTAAGTGGACTTAGTGAAGTGATCATTACCACAGAGATCATCAAGGTCGGATGAAAAAAAATTTGCCGAGTATTCAGAAAACCAGTAGTTTTTTGGAAGCTTGGCACACCTTTCCAATGAAGGTGTTTTACGCAGTCTTTGCTTGTGGCTATTTCAAGAGGAAACAAACCACAAAGACAGAACTTAGAACTACTTTATTTTGTCACGTTTCAAGGAGCTAGCACAAACCGTGTTTGATTTAGACTTCCAAACACATCTATCTATATAGGAGGAAATAGAGTGAAACCTAAAAATTCAAACTATTACTGGTAATGAACGCTTCCTCCCTGAAGAGTGAAAATTGGGCAGCTAAGTGGACTTAGTGAAGTGATCATTAACAGAGAGATCATCAAGGTCGGATGAAAAAAAATTTGCCGAGTATTCCCAAAACCAGTAGTTTTTTGGAAGCTTGGCACACCTTCCAATGAATGTGTTTTGCGCAGTCTTTGCTTGTGCCTATTTCAAGAGGAAACAAACAACAAAGACAGAACTTAGAACTACTTTATTTTGTCAAGTTTCAAGGAGCTAGCACAAACCGTGTTTGATTTAGACTTAAAAAGACATCTATTTGTATAGGAGGAAAAAGAGTGAAACCTAAAAATTCAAACTGTTACTGGTATCGAACGCTTCATCCTAGAAGAGTGAAAATTGGGCAGCTAAGTGGACTTAGTGAACTGATCATTACCACAGAGATCATCAAGGTCGGATGAAAAAAAATTTGACGAGTATTCAGAAAACCAGTAGTATTTTGGAAGCTTGGAACACCTTTCCAACGAAGGTGTTTTACGCAGTCTTTGCTTGTGGCTATTTCAAGAGGAAACAAACCACAAAGACAGAACTTAGAACTACTTTATTTTGTCAAGTTCAAGGAGCTAGCACAAACCGTGTTTGATTTAGATTTCCAAACACATCTATCTATATAGGAGGAAATAGAGTGAAACCTAAAAATTCAAACTGTTACTGGTAACGAACGCTTCATCCTAGAAGAGTGAAAATTGGGCACCTAAGTGGACTTAGTGAAGTCATCATTACCACAGAGATCATCAAGGTCGGATGAAAAAAAATTTGAAGAGTATTCAGAAAACCAATAGTTTTTTGGAAGATTGGCACACCTTCCAATGAATTTGTTTTACGCAGTCTTTGCTTGTGCCTATTTCAAGAGGAAACAAACCACAAAGACAGAACTTAGAACTACTTTATTTTGTCAAGTTTCAAGGAGCTAGCAGAAACCGTGTTTGATTTAGACTTAAAAAAGACATCTATTTGTATAGGAGGAAATAGAGTGAAACCTAAAAATTTAAACTGTTACTGGTAACGAACGCTTCATCCTAGAAGAGTGAAAATTTGGCAGCTAAGTGGACTTAGTGAACTGATCATTACCACAGAGATCATCAAGGTCGGATGAAAAAAAATTTGCCGAGTATTCAGAAAACCAGTAGTATTTTGGAAGCTTGGAACACTTTTCCAACGAAGGTGTTTTACGCAGTCTTTGCTTGTGGCTATTTCAAGAGGAAACAAACCACAAAGACAGAACTTAGAACTACTTTATTTTGTCAAGTTTCAAGGAGCTAGCAGAAACCGTGTTTGATTTAGACTTAAAAAAGACATCTATTTGTATAGGAGGAAATAGAGTGAAACCTAAAAACTCAAACTGTTATTGGTAACGAACACCTCATCCTAGAAGAGTGAATATTGGGCAGCTAAGTGGACTTAGTGAAGTGATCATTACCACAGAGATCATCTCGGTCGGATGAAAAGAAATTTGCCGAGTATTCAGAAAACCAGTAGTTCTTTGGAAGCTTGGCACACCTTTCCAATGAATGTGTTTTACGCAGTCTTTCCTTGTGCCTATTTCAAGAGGAAACAAACCACAAAGACAGAACTTAGAACTACTTTATTTTGTCAAGTTTCAAGGAGCTAGCACAAACCGTGTATGATTTAGACTTAAAAAACACATCTATCTATATAGGAGGAAATAGAGTGAAACCTAAAAATTCAAACTGTTACTGGTAACGAACGCTTCATCCTAGAAGAGTGAAAATTGGGCAGCTAAGTGGACTTAGTGAACTGATCATTACCACAGAGATCATCAAGGTCGGATGAAAAAAAATTTGCCGAGTATTCAGATAACCAGTAGTATTTGGAAGCTTGGAACACCTTTCCAATGAAGGTGTTTTACGCAGTCTTTGCTTGTGGCTATTTCAAGAGGAAACAAACCAAAAAGACAGAACTTAGAACTACTTTATTTTGTCAAGTTTCAAGAACTAGCACAAACCGTGTTTGATTTAGACTTAAAAAACACATCTATCTGTATAGGAGGAAATAGAGTGAAACCTAAAAATTCAAACTGTTACTGGTAACGAACGCTTCATCCTAGAAGAGTGAAAATTGGGCAGCTAAGTGGACTTAGTGAACTGATCATTACCACAGAGATCAACAAGGTCGGATGAAAAAAAATTTGCCGAGTATTCAGAAAACCAGTAGTATTTTGGAAGCTTGGAACACCTTTCCAATGAAGGTGTTTTACGCAGTCTTTGCTTGTGGCTATTTCAAGGGAAAACAAACCACAAAGACAGAACTTAGAACTACTTTATTTTGTCAAGTTTCAAGGAGCTAGCACAAACCGTGTTTGATTTAGACTTCCAAACACATCTATCTATATAGGAGGAAATAGAGTGAAACCTAAAAACTCAAACTGTTACTGGTAACGAACACTTCTTCCTAGAAGAGTGAATATTTTGCAGCTAAGTGGACTTAGTGAAGTGATCATTACCACAGAGATCATCAGGGTCGGATGAAAAAAAATTTGCCGAGTATTCAGAAAACCAGTAGTTTTTTAAGCTTGGCACACCTTTCCAATGAATGTGTTTTACGCAGTCTTTGATTGTGCCTATTTCAAGAGGAAACAAACCACAAAGACAGAACTTAGAACTACTTTATTTTGTCAAGTTTCAAGGAGCTAGCACAACCCGTGTTTGATTTAGACTTCCAAACACATCTATCTATATAGGAGGAAATAGAGTGAAACCTAAAATCTCAAACTGTTACTGGTAACGAACACTTCATCCTAGAGGAGTGAATATTGGGCAGCTAAGTGGACTTAGTGAAGTGATCATTACCACAGAGATCATCAAGGTCGGATGAAAAAAAATTTGCCGAGTATTCAGAAAACCAGTAGTTTTTTGGAAGCTTGGCACACCTTTCCAATGAAGGTGTTTTACGCAGTCTTTGCTTGTGGCTATTTCAAGAGGAAACAAACCACAAAGACAGAACTTAGAACTACTTTATTTTGTCACGTTTCAAGGAGCTAGCACAAACCGTGTTTGATTTAGACTTCCAAACACATCTATCTATATAGGAGGAAATAGAGTGAAACCTAAAAACTCAAACTGTTATTGGTAACGAACACTTCATCCTAGAAGAGTGAATGTTGGGCAGCTAAGTGGACTTAGTGAAGTGATCATTACCACAGAGATCATCAAGGTCGGATGAAAAAAAATTTGCCGAGTATTCAGAAAACCAGTAGTTTTTTGGAAGCTTGGCACACCTTTCCAATGAAGGTGTTTTACGCAGTCTTTGCTTGTGGCTATTTCAAGAGGAAACAAACCACAAAGACAGAACTTAGAACTACTTTATTTTGTCACGTTTCAAGGAGCTAGCACAAACCGTGTTTGATTTAGACTTCCAAACACATCTATCTATATAGGAGGAAATAGAGTGAAACCTAAAAATTCAAACTATTACTGGTAATGAACGCTTCCTCCCTGAAGAGTGAAAATTGGGCAGCTAAGTGGACTTAGTGAAGTGATCATTAACAGAGAGATCATCAAGGTCGGATGAAAAAAAATTTGCCGAGTATTCCCAAAACCAGTAGTTTTTTGGAAGCTTGGCACACCTTCCAATGAATGTGTTTTGCGCAGTCTTTGCTTGTGCCTATTTCAAGAGGAAACAAACAACAAAGACAGAACTTAGAACTACTTTATTTTGTCAAGTTTCAAGGAGCTAGCACAAACCGTGTTTGATTTAGACTTCCAAACACATCTATTTATATAGGAGGAAATAGAGTGAAACCTAAAAACTCAAACTGTTACTGGTAACGAACACTTCATCCTAGAAGAGTGAATATTGGGCAGCTAAGTGGACTTAGTGAAGTGATCATTACCACAGAGATCATCAAAGTCGGATGAAAAAAAAATTTGCCGAGTATTCAGAAAAAGAGTAGTTTTTTGGAATCTTGGCACACCTTTGCAATAAATGTGTTTTACGCAGTCTTTCCTTGTGGCTATTTCAAGAGGAAACAAACCACAAAGACAGAACTTAGAACTAATTTATTTTGTCAAGTTTCAAGGAGCTAGCACAAACCGTGTTTGATTTAGACTTAAAAAACACAACTATCTGTATAGGAGGAAATAGAGTGAAACCTAAAAATGAAAACTGTTACTGGTAACGAACGCGTCATCCGAGAAGAGTGAAAATTGGGCACCTAAGTGGACTAAGTGAAGTGATCATTACCACAGAGATCATCAAGGTCGGATGAAAAAAAATTTGGCGAGTATTCAGAAAACCAGTAGTTTTTTGGAAGCTTGGCACACCTTTCCAATGAAGGTGTTTTACGCAGTCTTTGCTTGTGGCTATTTCAAGAGGAAACAAACCACAAAGACAGAACTTAGAACTACTTTATTTTGTCAAGTGTCAAGGAGCTAGCACAAACCGTGTTTGATTTAGACTTAAAAAACACATCTATCTGTATACGAGGAAATAGAGTGAAACCTAAAAATTCAAACTGTTACTGGTAACGAACGCTTCATCCTAGAAGAGTGAAAATTGGGCAGCTAAGTGGACTTAGTGAAGTGATCATTACCACAGAGATCATCAAGGTCGGATGAAAAAAAATTTGCCGAGTATTCAGAAAACCATTAGTTTTTTGGAAGCTTGGCACACCTTCCAATGAATGTGTTTTACGCAGTCTTTGCTTGTGCCTATTTCAAGAGGAAACAAACCACAAAGACAGAACTTAGAACTACTTTATTTTGTCAATTTTCAAGGAGCTAGCACAAACCGTGTTTGATTTAGACTTACAAACACATCTACCGATATAGGAGGAAATAGAGTGACACCTAAAAACTCAAACTGTTACTGGTAACGAACACTTCATCCTAGAAGAGTGAATATTGGGCAGCTAAGTGGACTTAGTGAAGTGATCATTACCACAGAGATCATCAAGCTCGGATGAAAAAAAATTCGCCGAGTATTCAGAAAACCAGTAGTTTTTTGGAAGCTTGGCACACCTTTCCAATGAAGGTGTTTTACGCAGTCTTTCCTTGTGGCTATATCAAGAGGAAACAAACCACAAAGACAGAACTTAGAACTACTTTATTTTGTCAAGTTTCAAGGAGCTAGCACAAACCGTGTTTGATTTAGACTTAAAAAAGGCATCTATCTGTATAGGAGGAAATAGAGTGAAACATAAAAATTCAAACTGTTACTGGTAACGAACGCTTCATCCTAGAAGAGTGAAAATTGGGCAGCTAAGTGGACTTAGTGAACTGATCATTACCACAGAGATCATCAAGGTCGGATGAAAAAAAATTTGCCGAGTATTCAGAAAATCAGTAGTATTTTGGAAGCTTGGAACAGGTTTCCAATGAAGGTGTTTTACGCAGTCTTTGCTTGTGGCTATTTCAAGAGGAAACAAACCACAAAGACAGAACTTAGAACTACTTTATTTTGTCAAGTTTCAAGGAGCTAGCAAAAACCGTGTTTGATTTAGACTTAAAAAAGACATCTATCTGTATAGGAGGAAATAGAGTGAAACCTAAAAATTCAAACTGTTACTGGTCACGAACGCTTCATCCTAGAAGAGTGAAAATTGGGCAGCTAAGTGGACTTAGTGAAGAAATTAACACAGAGATCATCAGGTCGTATGAAAAAAAATTTGCCGAGTATTCAGAAAACAAGTAGTTTTTTGGAAGCTTGGCACACCTTCCAATGAATGTGTTTTACGCAGTCTTTACTTGTGCCTATTTCAAGAGGAAACAAACCACAAAGACAGAACTTAGAACTACTTTATTTTGTCAAGTTTCAATGAGCTAGCACAAACCGTGTTTGATTTAGACTTCCAAACACATCTATCTATATAGGGGGAAATAGAGTGAAACCTAAAAACTCAAACTGTTACTGGTAACGAACACTTTATCCTAGAAGAGTGAATATTGGGCAGCTAAGTGGACTTAGTGAAGTGATCATTACCACAGAGATCATCAAGGTCGGATGAAAAAAAATTTGCCGAGTATTCAGAAAAGCAGTAGTATTTTGGAAGCTTGGAACAGGTTTCCTATGAAGGTGTTTTACGCAGTCTTTGCTTGTGGCTATTTCAAGAGGAAACAAACCACAAAGACAGAACTTAGAACTACTTTATTTTGTCAAGTTTCAAGGAGCTAGCACAAACCTTGTTTGATTTAGACTTAAAAAAGGCATCTATCTGTATAGGAGGAAATAGAGTGAATCCTAAAAATTCAAACTGTTACTGGTAACGAATGCTTCATCCTAGAAGAGTGAAAATTGGGCAGCTAAGTGGACTTAGTGAACTAATCATTACCACAGAGATCATCAAGGTCGGATGAAAAAAAATTTGCCGAGTATTCAGAAAATCAGTAGTATTTTGGAAGCTTGGCACACCTTTCCAATGAAGGTGTTTTACGCAGTCTTTGCTTGTGGCTATTTCAAGAGGAAACAAACCACAAAGACAGAACTTAGAACTACTTTATTTTGTCAAGTTTCAAGGAGCTAGCACAAACCGTGTTTGATTTAGACTTAAAAAACACATCTATCTGTATAGGAGGAAATAGAGTGAAACCTAAAAATTCAAACTGTTACTGGTAACGAACGCTTCATCCTAGAAAAGTGAAAATTGGGCAGCTAAGTGGACTTAGTGAACTGATCATTACCACAGAGATCATCAAGGTCGGATGAAAAAAATTTGCCAAGTATTCAGAAAACCAGTAGTATTTTGGAAGCTTGGAAACCTTTCCAATGAAGGTGTTTTACGCAGTCTTTGCTTGTGGCTATTTCAAGAGGAAACAAAACACAAAGACAGAACTTAGAACTACTTTATTTTTTCAAGTTTCAAGGAGCTAGCACAAACCGTGTTTGATTTAGACTTCCAAACACATCTATCTATATAGGAGGAAATAGAGTGAAACCTAAAAACTCAAACTGTTACTGGTAACGAACACTTCATTATAGAAGAGTGAATATTGGGCAGCTAAGTGGACTTAGTGAAGTGCTCATTACCACAGAGATCATCAAGGTCGGATGAAAAAAAATTTGCCGAGTATTCAGGAAACCAGTAGTTTTTTGGAAGCTTGGCACACCTTTCCAATGAATGTGTTTTACGCAGTCTTTCCTTGTGCCTATTTCAAGAGGAAACAAACCAAAAAGACAGAACTTAGAACTACTTTATTTTGTGAAGTTTCAAGGAGCTAGCACAAACCGTGTTTGATTTAGACTTAAAAAAGACATCTATCTGTATAGGAGGAAATAGAGTGAAACCTAAAACTTCAAACTGTTACTGGTAACGAACGCTTCATCCTAGAAGAGTGAAAATTGGGCAGCTAAGTGGACTTAGTGAACTGATCATTACCACAGAGATCATCAAGGTCGGATGAAAAAAAATTTGCCGAGTATTCAGAAAATCAGTAGTATTTTGGAAGCTTGGAACAGGTTTCCAATGAAGGTGTTTTACGCAGTCTTTGCTTGTGGCTATTTCAAGAGGAAACAAACCACAAAGAAGGAACTTAGAACTACTTTATTTTGTCAAGTTTCAAGGAGCTAGCACAAACCGTGTTTGATTTAGACTTAAAAAAGACATCTATCTGTATAGGAGGAAATAGAGTGAATCCTAAAAATTCAAACTGTTACTGGTAACGAACGCTTCATCCTAGAAGAGTGAAAATTGGGCAGCTAAGTGGAATTAGTGAAGTGATCATTACCACAGAGATCATCAAGGTCGGATGAAAAAAAATTTGCCGAGTATTCAGAAAACCAGTAGTTTTTTTCAAGCTTGGCACACCTTCCAATGAATGTGTTTTATGCTCTATGCTTGTGCCTATTTCAAGAGGAAACAAACCACAAAGACAGAACTTAGAACTACTTTATTTTGTGAAGTTTCAAGGAGCTAGCACAAACCGTGTTTGATTTAGACTTAAAAAAGACATCTATCTGTATAGGAGGAAATAGAGTGAATCCTAAAAATTCAAACTGTTACTGGTAACGAACGCTTCATCCTAGAAGAGTGAAAATTGGGCAGCTAAGTGGACTTAGTGAAGTGATCATTACCACAGAGATCATCAAGGTCGGATGAAAAAAAGTTTGCCGAGTATTCAGAAAACGAGTAGTTTTTTGGAAGCTTGGCACACCTGCCAATGAATGTGTTTTACGCAGTCTTTGCTTGTGCCTATTTCAAGGGGAAACAAACCACAAAGACAGAAGTTAGAACTACTTTATTTTGTCAAGTTTCAAGGAGCTAGCACAAACCGTGTTTGATTTAGACTTCCAAACACATCTATCGATATAGGAGGAAATAGAGTGACACCTAAAAACTCAAACTGTTACTGGTAACGAACACTTCATCCTAGAAGAGTGAATATTGGGCAGCTAAGTGGACTTAGTGAAGTGATCATTACCACAGAGATCATCAAGGTCGGATGAAAAAAAATTCGCCGAGTATTCAGAAAACCAGTAGTTTTTTGGAAGCTTGGCACACCTTTCCAATGAAGGTGTTTTACGCAGTCTTTCCTTGTGGCTATATCAAGAGGAAACAAACCACAAAGACAGAACTTAGAACTACTTTATTTTGTCAAGTTTCAAGGAGCTAGCACAAACCGTGTTTGATTTAGACTTAAAAAAGGCATCTATCTGTATAGGAGGAAATAGAGAGAAACCTAAAAATTCAAACTGTTACTGGTAACGAACGCTTCATCCTAGAAGAGTGAAAATTGGGCAGCTAAGTGGACTTAGTGAACTGATCATTACCACAGAGATCATCAAGGTCGGATGAAAAAAAATTTGCCGAGTATTCAGAAAATCAGTAGTATTTTGGAAGCTTGGAACAGGTTTCCAATGAAGGTGTTTTACGCAGTCTTTGCTTGTGGCTATTTCAAGAGGAAAGAAACCACAAAGACAGAACTTAGAACTACTTTGTTTTGTCAAGTTTCAAGGAGCTAGCACAAACCGTGTTTGATTTAGACTTAAAAAAGACATCTATCTGTATAGGAGGAAATAGAGTGAAACCTAAAAATTCAAATTGTTACTGGTCACGAATGCTTCATCCTAGAAGAGTGAAAATTGGGCAGCTAAGTGGACTTAGTGAACTGATCATTACCACAGAGATCATCAAGGTCGGATGAAAAAAAATTTGCTGAGTATTCAGAAAACCAGTAGTATTTTGGAAGCTTGGAAACCTTTCCAATGAAGGTGTTTTACGTAGTCTTTGCTTGTGGCTATTTCAAGAGGAAACAAACCACAAAGACAGAACTTAGAACTACTTTATTTTGTCAAGTTTCAAGGAGCTAGCACAAACCGTGTTTGATTTAGACTTCCAAACACATTTATCTATATAGGAGGAAATAGAGTGAAACCTAAAAACTCAAACTGTTACTGGTCACGAACACTTCATTATAGAAGAGTGAATATTGGGCAGCTAAGTGGACTTAGTGAAGTGATCATTATCACAGAGATCATCAAGGTCGGATGAAAAAAAATTTGCCGAGTATTCAGAAAACCAGTAGTTTTTTGGAAGCTTGGCACACCTTTCCAATGAATGTGTTTTACACAGACTTTCCTTGTGCCTATTTCAAGAGGAAACAAACCACAAAGACAGAACTTAAAACTACTTTATTTTGTCAAGTTTCAAGGAGCTAGCCCAAACCGTGTTTGATTTAGACTTAAAAAAGACATCTATCTGTATAGGAGGAAACAGAGTGAAACCTAAAAATTCAAACTGTTACTGGTAACGAACGCTTCATCCTAGAATAGTGAAAATTTGCAGCTAAGTGGACTTAGTGAACTGATCATTACCACAGAGATCATCAAGGTCGGATGAAAAAAAATTTGCCGAGTATTCAGAAAACCAGTAGTATTTTGGAAGCTTGGAACACCTTTCCAATGAATGGGTTTTACGCAGTCTTTGCTTGTGGCTATTTCAAGAGGAAACAAACCACAAAGACAGAACTTAGAACTACTTTATTTTGTGAAGTTTCAAGGAGCTAGCACAAACCGTGTTTGATTTAGACTTAAAAAAGACATCTATCTGTATAGGAGGAAATAGAGTGAATCCTAAAAATTCAAACTGTTACTGGTAACGAACGCTTCATCCTAGAAGAGTGAAAATTGGGCAGCTAAGTGGACTTAGTGAAGTGATCATTACCACAGAGATCATCAAGGTCGGATGAAAAAAAATTTGCCGAGTATTCAGAAAACCAGTAGTTTTTTGGAAGCTTGGCACACCTTCCAATGAATGTGTTTTACGCTCTATGCTTGTGCCTATTTCAAGAGGAAACAAACCACAAAGACAGAACTTAGAACTACTTTATTTTGTGAAGTTTCAAGGAGCTAGCACAAACCGTGTTTGATTTAGACTTAAAAAAGACATCTATCTGTATAGGAGGAAATAGAGTGAATCCTAAAAATTGAAACTGTTACTGGTAACGAACGCTTCATCCTAGAAGAGTGAAAATTGGGCAGCTAAGTGGACTTAGTGAAGTGATCATTACCACAGAGATCATCAAGGTCGGATGAAAAAAAGTTTGCCGAGTATTCAGAAAACCAGTAGTTTTTTGGAAGCTTGGCACACCTGCCAATGAATGTGTTTTACGCAGTCTTTGCTTGTGCCTATTTCAAGGGGAAACAAACCACAAAGACAGAACTTAGAACTACTTTATTTTGTCAAGTTTCAAGGAGCTAGCACAAACCGTGTTTGATTTAGACTTCCAAACACATCTATCGATATAGGAGGAAATAGAGTGACACCTAAAAACTCAAACTGTTACTGGTAACGAACACTTCATCCTAGAAGAGTGAATATTGGGCAGCTAAGTGGACTTAGTGAAGTGATCATTACCACAGAGATCATCAAGGTCGGATGAAAAAAAATTCGCCCGAGTATTCAGAAAACCAGTAGTTTTTTGGAAGCTTGGCACACCTTTCCAATGAAGGTGTTTTACGCAGTCTTTCCTTGTGGCTATATCAAGAGGAAACAAACCACAAAGACAGAACTTAGAACTACTTTATTTTGTCAAGTTTCAAGGAGCTAGCACAAACCGTGTTTGATTTAGACTTAAAAAAGGCATCTATCTGTATAGGAGGAAATAGAGTGAAACCTAAAAATTCAAACTGTTACTGGTAACGAACGCTTCATCCTAGAAGAGTGAAAATTGGGCAGCTAAGTGGACTTAGTGAACTGATCATTACCACAGAGATCATCAAGGTCGGATGAAAAAAAATTTGCCGAGTATTCAGAAAATCAGTAGTATTTTGGAAGCTTGGAACAGGTTTCCAATGAAGGTGTTTTACGCAGTCTTTGCTTGTGGCTATTTCAAGAGGAAATAAACCACAAAGACAGAACTTAGAACTACTTTGTTTTGTCAAGTTTCAAGGAGCTAGCACAAACCGTGTTTGATTTAGACTTAAAAAAGACATCTATCTGTATAGGAGGAAATAGAGTGAAACCTAAAAATTCAAATTGTTACTGGTCACGAACGCTTCATCCTAGAAGAGTGAAAATTGGGCAGCTAAGTGGACTTAGTGAAGTGATCATTACCACAGAGATCATCAAGGTCGGATGAAAAAAAATTTGCCGAGTATTCAGAAAACCAGTAGTATTTTGGAAGCTTGGAAACCTTTCCAATGAAGGTGTTTTACGTAGTCTTTGCTTGTGGCTATTTCAAGAGGAAAAAAACCACAAAGACAGAACTTAGAACTACTTTATTTTGTCAAGTTTCAAGGAGCTAGCACAAACCGTGTTTGATTTAGACTTCCAAAAACATTTATCTATATAGGAGGAAATAGAGTGAAACCTAAAAACTCAAACTGTTACTGGTAACGAACGCTTAATCCTAGAAGAGTGAAAATTGGGCAGCTAAGTTGACTTAGTGAACTGAGCATTACCACAGAGATCATCAAGGTCGGATGAAAAAAAATTTGCAGCGTATTCAGAAAACCTGTAGTTTTTTGGAAGCTTGGAACACCTTTTCAATAAAGATGTTTTACGAAGTCTTTGCTTGTGGCTATTTCAAGAGGAAACAAACCACAAATACAGAACTTAGAACTACTTTTTTTGTCAAGTTTCAAGGTCAAGGAGCTAGCACAAACCGTGTTTGATTTAGACTTAAAAAAGACATCTATCTGTATAGGAGGAAATAGAGTGAAACCTAAAAATTCAAACTGTTACTGGTAACGAACGCTTCATCCTAGAAGAGTGAAAATTGGGCAGCTAAGTGGACTTAGTGAACTCATCATTACCACAGAGATCATCAAGGTCGGATGAAAAAAAAATTGCCGAGTATTCAGAAAACCAGTAGTATTTTGGAAGCTTGGCACACCTTTCCAATGAATGTGTTTTACGCAGTCTTTCCTTGTGGCTATTTCAAGAGGAAACAAACCACAAAGACAGAACTTAGAACTACTTTATTTTGTCAAGTTTCAAGGAGCTAGCACAAACCTTGTTTGATTTAGAGTTAAAAAAGACATCTATCTGTATAGGAGGAAATAGAGTGAAAAGTAAAAATTCAAACTGTTACTGGTAACGAACGCTTCATCCTAGAATAGTGAAAATTGGGCAGCTAAGTGGACTTATTGAACTGATCATTACCACACAGATCATCAAGGTCGGATGAAAAAAAATTTGCCGAGTATTCAGAAAAGCAGTAGTATTTTGGAAGCTTGGAACAGGTTTCCTATGAAGGTGTTTTACGCAGTCTTTGCTTGTGGCTATTTCAAGAGGAAACAAACCACAAAGACAGAACTTAGAACTACTTTATTTTGTCAAGTTTCAAGGAGCTAGCACAAACCGTGTTTGATTTAGACTTAAAAAAGACATCTATCTGTATAGGAGGAAATAGAGTGAATCCTAAAAATTCAAACTGTTACTGGTAATGAACGCTTCATCCTAGAAGAGTGAAAATTGGGCAGCTAAGTGGACTTAGTGAAGTGATCATTACCACAGAGATCATCAAGTTCGGATAAAAAAAAATTTGCCGAGTATTCAGAAAACCAGTAGTATTTTGGAAGCTTGGAACACCTTTCCAATGAATGGGTTTTACGCAGTCTTTGCTTGTGGCTATTTCAAGAGGAAACAAACCACAAACAGAACTTAGAACTACTTTATTTTGTCAAGTTTCAAGGAGCTAGCACAAACCGTGTTTGATTTAGACTTAAAAAACAAATCTATCTGTATAGGAGGAAATAGAGTGAAACCTAAAAATTCAAACTGTTACTGGTAACGAACGCTTCATTATAGAAGAGTGAAAATTGGGCAGCTAAGTGGACTTAGTGAAGTGATCATTACCACAGAGATCATCAATGTCGGATGAAAAAAAATTTGCCGAGTATTCAGAAAACCAGTAGTTTTTGGGAAGCTTGGCACACCTTCCAATGAATGTGTTTTACGCAGTCTTTGCTTGTGCCTATTTCAAGAGGAAACAAACCACAAAGACAGAACTTAGAACTACTTTATTTTGTCAAGTTTCAAGGAGCTAGCACAAACCGTGTTTGATTTAGACTTCCAAACACATCTATCTATATAGGAGGAAATAGAGTGAAACCTAAAAACTCAAACTGTTACTGGTAACAAACACTTCATCCTAGAAGAGTGAATATTGGGCAGCTAAGTGGACTTAGTGAAGTGATCATTACCACAGAGATCATCAAGGTCGGATGAAAAAAAATTTGCCGAGTATTCAGAAAACCAGTAGTTTTTTGGAAGCTTGGCACACCTTTCCAATGAATGTGTATTACGCAGTCTTTCCTTGTGCCTATTTCAAGAGGAAACAAACCACAAAGACAGAACTTAGAACTACTTTATTTTGTCAAGTTTCAAGGAGCTAGCACAAACCGTGTTTGATTTAGACTTAAAAAAGACATCTATCTGTATAGGAGGAAACAGAGTGAAACCTAAAAATTCAAACTGTTACTGGTAACGAACGCTTCATCCTAGAAGAGTGAAAATTGGGCAGCTAAGTGGACTTAGTGAACTGATCATTACCACAGAGATCATCAAGGTCGGATGAAAAAAAATTTGCCGAGTATTCAGAAAACCAGTAGTTTTTTGGAAGCTTGGCACACCTTCCAATGAATGTGTTTTACGCAGTCTTTGCTTGTGCCTATTTCAAGAGGAAACAAACCACAAAGACAGAACTTAGAACTACTTTATTTTGTCAAGTTTCAAGGAGCTAGCACAAACCGTGTTTGATTTAGACTTCCAAACACATCTATCTATATAGGAGGAAATAGAGTGACACCTAAAAACTCAAACTGTTACTGGTAACGAACACTTCATCCTAGAAGAGTGAATACTGGGCAGCTAAGTGGACTTAGTGAAGTGATCATTACCACAGAGATCATCAAGGTCGGATGAAAAAAAATTCGCCAGTATTCAGAAAACCAGTACTTTTTTGGAAGCTTGGCACACCTTTCCAATGAAGGTGTTTTATGCATTCTTTCCTTGTGGCTATATCAAGAGGAAACAAACCACAAAGACAGAACTTAGAACTACTTTATTTTGTCAAGTTTCAAGGAGCTAGCACAAACCATGTTTGATTTAGACTTAAAAAAGGCATCTATCTGTATAGGAGGAAATAGAGTGAAACCTAAAAATTCAAACTGTTACTGGTAACGAACGCTTCATCCTAGAAGAGTGAAAATTGGGCAGCTAAGTGGACTTAGTGAAGTGATCATTACCACAGAGATCATCAAGGTCGGATGAAAAAAAATTTGCCGAGTATTGAGAAAACCAGTAGTTTTTTGGAAGCTGGCACACCTTCCAATGAATGTGTTTTACGCAGTCTTTGCTTGTGCCTATTTCAAGAGGAAAGAAACCACAAAGACAGAACTTAGAACTACTTTATTTTGTCAAGTTTCAAGGAGCTAGCAAAAACCGTGTTTGATTTAGACTTAAAAAAGGCATCTATCTGTATAGGAGGAAATAGAGTGAAACCTAAAAATTCAAACTGTTACTGGTAACGAACGCTTCATCCTAGAAGAGTGAAAATTGGGCAACTAGGTGGACTTAGTGAACTAATCATTACCACAGAGGTCATCAAGGTCGGATGAAAAAAAATTTGCCGAGTATTCAGAAAATCAGTAGTATTTTGGAAGCTTGGCACACCTTTCCAATGAAGGTGTTTTACGCAGTCTTTGCTTGTGGCTATTTCAAGAGGAAACAAACCACAAAGACAGAACTTAGAACTACTTTATTTTGTCAAGTTTCCAGGAGCTAGCACAAAAAGTGTTTGATTTAGAGTTAAAAAAGACATCTATCTGTATAGGAGGAAATAGAGTGAAACCTAAAAATTCAAATTGTTACTGGTCACGAACGCTTAATCCTAGAAGAGTGAAAATTGGGCAGCTAAGTGGACTTAGTGAACTGATCATTACCACAGAGATCATCAAGGTCGGATAAAAAAAAATTTGCCGAGTATTCAGGAAACCAGTAGTATTTTGGAAGCTTGGAACACCTTTCCAATGAAGGTGTTTTACGCAGTCTTTCCTTGTGGCTATTTCAAGAGGAAACAAACCACAAAGACAGAACTTAGAACTACTTTATTTTGTCAAGTTTCAAGGAGCTAGCACAAACCGTGTTTGATTTAGACTTAAAAAACAAATCTATCTGTATAGGAGGAAATAGAGTGAAACCTAAAAATTCAAACTGTTACTGGTAACGAACGCTTCATCCTAGAAGAGTGAAAATTGGGCAGCTAAGTGGACTTAGTGAAGTGATCATTACCACAGAGATCATCAATGTCGGATGAAAAAAAATTTGCCGAGTATTCAGAAAACCAGTAGTTTTTGGGAAGCTTGGCACACCTTCCAATGAATGTGTTTTACGCAGTCTTTGCTTGTGCCTATTTCAAGAGGAAACAAACCACAAAGACAGAACTTAGAACTACTTTATTTTGTCAAGTTTCAAGGAGCTAGCACAAACCGTGTTTGATTTAGACTTCCAAACACATCTATCTATATAGGAGGAAATAGAGTGAAATCTAAAAACTCAAACTGTTACTGGTAACGAACACTTCATCCTAGAAGAGTGAATATTGGGCAGCTAAGTGGACTTAGTGAAGTGATCATTACCACAGAGATCATCAAGGTCGGATGAAAAAAAATTTGCCGAGTATTCAGAAAACCAGTAGTTTTTTGGAAGCTTGGCACACCTTTCCAATGAATGTGTTTTACGCAGTCTTTCCTTGTGCCTATTTCAAGAGGAAACAAACCACAAAGACAGAACTTAGAACTACTTTATTTTGTCAAGTTTCAAGGAGCTAGCACAAACCGTGTTTGATTTAGACTTAAAAAAGACATCTATCTGTATAGGAGGAAACAGAGTGAAACCTAAAAATTCAAACTGTTACTGGTAACGAACGCTTCATCCTAGAAGAGTGAAAATTGGGCAGCTAAGTGGACTTAGTGAACTGATCATTACCACAGAGATCATCAAGGTCGGACGAAAAAAAGATTTGCCGAATATTCAGAAAACCAGTAGTTTTTTGGAAGCTTGGCACACCTTCCAATGAATGTGTTTTACGCAGTCTTTGCTTGTGCCTATTTCAAGAGGAAACAAACCACAAAGACAGAACTTAGAACTACTTTATTTTGTCAAGTTTCAAGGAGCTAGCAAAAACCGTGTTTGATTTAGACTTCCAAACACATCTATCTATATAGGAGGAAATAGAGTGACACCTAAAAACTCAAACTGTTACTGGTAACGAACTCTTCATCCTAGAAGAGTGAATACTGGGCAGCTAAGTGGACTTAGTGAAGTGATCATTACCACAGAGATCATCAAGGTCGGATGAAAAAAAATTCGCCAGTATTCAGAAAACCAGTAGTTTTTTGGAAGCTTGGCACACCTTTCCAATGAAGGTGTTTTACGCATTCTTTCCTTGTGGCTATATCAAGAGGAAACAAACCACAAAGACAGAACTTAGAACTACTTTATTTTGTCAAGTTTCAAGGAGCTAGGACAAACCATGTTTGATTTAGACTTAAAAAAGGCATCTATCTGTATAGGAGGAAATAGAGTGAAACCTGAAAATTCAAACTGTTACTGGTAACGAACGCTTCATCCTAGAAGAGTGAAAATTGGGCAGCTAAGTGGACTTAGTGAAGTGATCATTACCACAGAGATCATCAAGGTCGGATGAAAAAAAATTTGCCGAGTATTGAGAAAACCAGTAGTTTTTTGGAAGCTTGGCACACCTTCCAATGAATGTGTTTTACGCAGTCTTTGCTTGTGCCTATTTCAAGAGGAAAGAAACCACAAAGACAGAACTTAGAACTACTTTATTTTGTCAAGTTTCAAGGAGCTAGCACAAACCGTGTTTGATTTAGACTTAAAAAAGGCATCTATCTGTATAGGAGGAAATAGAGTGAAACCTAAAAATTCAAACTGTTACTGGTAACGAACGCTTCATCCTAGAAGAGTGAAAATTGGGCAGCTAGGTGGACTTAGTGAACTAATCATTACCACAGAGATCATCAAGGTCGGATGAAAAAAAATTTGCCGAGTATTCAGAAAATCAGTAGTATTTTGGAAGCTTGGCACACCTTTCCAATGAAGGTGTTTTACGCAGTCTTTGCTTGTGGCTATTTCAAGAGGAAACAAACCACAAAGACAGAACTTAGAACTACTTTATTTTGTCAAGTTTCAAGGAGCTAGCACAAACCGTGTTTGATTTAGAGTTAAAAAAGACATCTATCTGTATAGGAGGAAATAGAGTGAAACCTAAAAATTCAAATTGTTACTGGTCACGAACGCTTAATCCTAGAAGAGTGAAAATTGGGCAGCTAAGTGGACTTAGTGAACTGATCATTACCACAGAGATCATCAAGGTCGGATAAAAAAAAATTTGCCGAGTATTCAGAAAACCAGTAGTATTTTGGAAGCTTGGAACACCTTTCCAATGAATGGGTTTTACGCAGTCTTTGCTTGTGGCTATTTCAAGAGGAAACAAACCACAAAGACAGAACTTAGAACTACTTTATTTTGTGAAGTTTCAAGGAGCTAGCACAAACCGTGTTTGATTTAGACTTCCAAACACATCTATCTATATAGGAGGAAATAGAGTGAAACCTAAAAACTCAAACTGTTACTGGTAATGAACACTTCATCCTAGAAGAGTGAATATTGGGCAGCTAAGTGGACTTAGTGAAGTGATCATTACCACCGGGATCATCAAGGTCGGATGAAAAAAAATTTGCCGAGTATTCAGAAAACCAGTAGTTTTTTGGAAGCTTGGCACACCTTTCCAATGAATGTGTTTTACGCAGTCTTTCCTTGTGCCTATTTCAAGAGGAAACAAACCACAAAGACAGAACTTAGAACTACTTTATTTTGTCAAGTTTCAAGGAGCTAGCACAAACCGTGTTTGATTTAGACTTAAAAAAGACATCTATCTGTATAGGAGGAAACAGAGTGAAACCTAAAAATTCAAACTGTTACTGGTAACGAACGCTTCATCCTAGAAGAGTGAAAATTGGGCAGCTAAGTGGACTTAGTGAACTGATCATTACCACAGAGATCATCAAGGTCGGATGAAAAAAAATTTGCCGAGTATTCAGAAAAGCAGTAGTATTTTGGAAGCTTGGAACAGTTTCCAATGAAGGTGTTTTACGCAGTCTTTGCTTGTGGCTATTTCAAGAGGAAACAAACCACAAAGACAAAACTTAGAACTACTTTATTTTGTCAAGATTCAAGGAGCTAGCACAAACCGTGTTTGATTTAGACTTAAAAAACACATCTATCTGTATAGGAGGAAATAGAGTGAAACCTAAAAATTAAAACTGTTACTGGTAACGAACGATTCATCCTAGAAGAGTGAAAATTGCGCAGCTAAGTGGACTTAGTGAAGTGATCATTACCACAGAGATCATCAAGGTCGGATGAAAAAAAATTTGCCGAGTATTCAGAAAACCAGTAGTATTTTGGAAGCTTGGCACACGTTCCAATGAATGTGTTTTACGCAGTCTTTGCTTGTGCCTATTTCAAGAGGAAACAAACCACAAAGACAGAACTTAGAACTACTTTATTTTGTCAAGTTTCAAGGAGCTAGCACAAACCGTGTTTGATTTAGACTTAAAAAAGACATCTATCTGTATAGGAGGAAATAGAGTGAAACCTAAAAATTCAAACTGTTACTGGTAACGAACGCTTAATCCTAGAAGAGTGAAAATTGGGCAGCTAGTGGACTTAGTGAACTGAGCATTACCACAGAGATCATCAAGGTCGGATGAAAAAAAATTTGCAGAGTATTCAGAAAACCTGTAGTTTTTTGGAAGCTTGGAACACCTTTCCAATAAAGATGTGTTAGGAAGTCTTTGCTTGTGGCTATTTCAAGAGGAAACAAACCACAAAGACAGAACTTAGAACTACTTTTTTTGTCAAGTTTCAAGGAGCTAGCACAAACCGTGTTTGATTTAGACTTAAAAAAGACATCTATCTGTATAGGAGGAAATAGAGTGAAACCTAAAAATTCAAGCTGTTACTGGTAACGAACGCTTCATCCTAGAAGAGTGAAAATTGGGCAGCTAAGTGGACTTAGTGAACTCATCATTACCACAGAGATCATCAAGGTCGGATGAAAAAAAATTTGCCGAGTATTCAGAAAACCAGTAGTATTTTGGAAGCTTGGCACACCTTTCCAATGAATGTGTTTTACGCAGTCTTTCCTTGTGCCTATTTCAAGAGGAAACAAACCACAAAGACAGAACTTAGAACTACTTTATTTTGTCAAGTTTCAAGGAGCTAGCACAAACCGTGTTTGATTTAGACTTAAAAAAGACATCTATCTGTATAGGAGGAAATAGAGTGAAAGCTAAAAATTCAAACTGTTACTGGTAACGAACGCTTCATCCTAGAATAGTGAAAATTGGGCAGCTAAGTGGACTTAGTGAACTGATCATTACCACAGAGATCATCAAGGTCGGATGAAAAAAAATTTGCCGAGTATTCAGAAAAGCAGTAGTATTTTGGAAGCTTGGAACAGTTTCCAATGAAGGTGTTTTACGCAGTCTTTGCTTGTGGCTATTTCAAGAGGAAACAAACCACAAAGACAGAACTTAGAACTACTTTATTTTGTCAAGTTTCAAGGAGCTAGCACAAACCGTGTTTGATTTAGACTTAAAAAACAAATCTATCTGTATAGGAGGAAATAGAGTGAAACCTAAAAATTCAAACTGTTACTGGTAACGAACGCTTCATCCTAGAAGAGTGAAAATTGGGCAGCTAAGTGGACTTAGTGAAGTGATCATTACCACAGAGATCATCAAGGTCGGATGAAAAAAAATTTGCCGAGTATTCAGAAAACCAGTAGTATTTTGGAAGCTTGGAAAACCTTTCCAATGAATGGGTTTTACGCAGTCTTTGCTTGTGGCTATTTCAAGAGGAAACAAACCACAAAGACAGAACTTAGAACTACTTTATTTTGTCAAGTTTCAAGGAGCTAGCACAAACCGTGTTTGATTTAGACTTAAAAAACAAATCTATCTGTATAGGAGGAAATAGAGTGAAACCTAAAAATTCAAACTGTTACTGGTAACGAACGCTTCATCCTAGAAGAGTGAAAATTGGGCAGCTAAGTGGACTTAGTGAACTGATCATTACCACAGAGATCATCAAGGTCGGATGAAAAAAAATTTGCCGAGTATTCAGAAAACCAGTAGTATTTTGGAAGCTTGGCACACGTTCCAATGAATGTGTTTTACGCAGTCTTTGCTTGTGCCTATTTCAAGAGGAAACAAACCACAAAGACAGAACTTAGAACTACTTTATTTTGTCAAGTTTCAAGGAGCTAGCACAAACCGTGTTTGATTTAGACTTTCAAACACATCTATCTATATAGGAGGAAATAGAGTGAAACCTAAAAACTCAAACTGTTACTGGTAACGAACGCTTCATCCTAGAAGAGTGAAAATTGGGCAGCTAAGTGGACTTAGTGAACTGATCATTACCACAGAGATCATCAAGTTCGGATGAAAAAAAATTGCCGAGTATTCAGAAAACCAGTAGTATTTTGGAAGTGTGGAAACCTTTCCAATGAAGGTATTTTACGCAGTCTTTGCTTGTGGCTATTTCAAGAGGAAACAAACCACAAAGACAGAACTTAGAAATACTTTATTTTGTCAAGTTTCAAGGAGCTAGCACAAACCGTGTTTGATTTAGACTTAAAAAAGACATCTATCTGTATAGGAGGAAATAGAGTGAAACCTAAAAATTCAAACTGTTACTGGTAACGAACGCTTCATCCTAGAATAGTGAAAATTGGGCAGCTAAGTGGACTTAGTGAACTGATCATTACCACAGAGATCATCAAGGTCGGATGAAAAAAAATTTGCCGAGTATTCAGAAAAGCAGTAGTATTTTGGAAGCTTGGAACAGTTTCCAATGAAGGTGTTTTATGCAGTCTTTGCTTGTGGCTATTTCAAGAGGAAACAAACCACAAAGACAGAACTTAGAACTACTTTATTTTGTCAAGTTTCAAGGAGCTAGCACAAACCGTGTTTGATTTAGACTTAAAAAACACATCTATCTGTATAGGAGGAAATAGAGTGAAACCTAAAAATTAAAACTGTTACTGGTAACGAACGATTCATCCTAGAAGAGTGAAAATTGGGCAGCTAAGTGGACTTAGTGAAGTGATCATTACCACAGAGATCATCAAGGTCGGATGAAAAAAAATTGGCCGAGTATTCAGAAAACCAGTAGTTTTTTGGAAGCTTGGCACACCTTCCAATGAATGTGTTTTACGCAGTCTTTGCTTGTGCCTATTTCAAGAGGAAACAAACCACAAAGACAGAACTTAGAACTACTTTATTTTGTCAAGTTTCAAGGAGCTAGCACAAACCGTGTTTGATTTAGACTTAAAAAAGACATCTATCTGTATAGGAGGAAATAGAGTGAAACCTAAAAATTCAAACTGTTACTGGTAACGAACGCTTAATCCTAGAAGAGTGAAAATTGGGCAGCTAAGTGGACTTAGTGAACTGAGCATTATCACAGAGATCATCAAGGTCGGATGAAAAAAAATTTGCAGAGTATTCAGAAAACCTGTAGTTTTTTGGAAGCTTGGAACACCTTTCCAATAAAGATGTGTTACGAAGTCTTTGCTTGTGGCTATTTCAAGAGGAAACAAACCACAAAGACAGAACTTAGAACTACTTTTTTTGTCAAGTTTCAAGGAGCTAGCACAAACCGTGTTTGATTTAGACTTAAAAAAGACATCTATCTGTATAGGAGGAAATAGAGTGAAACCTAAAAATTCAAGCTGTTACTGGTAACGAACGCTTCATCCTAGAAGAGTGAAAATTGGGCAGCTAAGTGGACTTAGTGAACTCATCATTACCACAGAGATCATCAAGGTCGGATGAAAAAAAATTTGCCGAGTATTCAGAAAACCAGTAGTATTTTGGAAGCTTGGCACACCTTTCCAATGAATGTGTTTTACGCAGTCTTTCCTTGTGCCTATTTCAAGAGGAAACAAACCACAAAGACAGAACTTAGAACTACTTTTTTTGTCAAGTTTCAAGGAGCTAGCACAAACCGTGTTTGATTTAGACTTAAAAAAGACATCTATCTGTATAGGAGGAAATAGAGTGAAACCTAGAAATTCAAACTGTTACTGGTAACGAACACTTCATCCTAGAAGAGTGAATACTGGGCAGCTAAGTGGACTTAGTGAAGTGATCATTACCACAGAGATCATCAAGGTCGGATGAAAAAAAATTTGCCAGTATTCAGAAAACCAGTAGTTTTTTGGAAGCTTGGCACACCTTTCCAATGAAGGTGTTTTACGCATTCTTTCCTTGTGGCTATATCAAGAGGAAACAAATCACAAAGACAGAACTTAGAACTACTTTATTTTGTCAAGTTTCAAGAAGCTAGCACAAACCATGTTTGATTTAGACTTAAAAAAGGCATCTATCTGTATAGGAGGAAATAGAGTGAAACCTAAAAATTCAAACTGTTACTGGTAACGAACGCTTCATCCTAGAAGAGTGAAAATTGGGCAGCTAAGTGGACTTAGTGAACTGATCATTACCACAGAGATCATCAAGGTCGGATGAAAAAAAATTTGCCGAGTATTCAGAAAATCAGTAGTATTTTGGAAGCTTGGCACACCTTTCCAATGAAGGTGTTTTACGCAGTCTTTGCTTGTGGCTATTTCAAGAGGAAACAAACCACAAAGACAAAACTTAGAACTACTTTATTTTGTCAAGTTTCAAGGAGCTAGCACAAACCGTGTTTGATTTAGACTGAAAAAAAGACATCTATCTGTATAGGAGGAAATAGAGTGAAACCTAAAAATTCAAATTGTTACTGGTCACGAACGCTTCATCCTAGAAGAGTGAAAATTGGGCAGCTAAGTGGACTTAGTGAACTGATCATTACCACAGAGATCATCAAGGTCGGATGAAAAAAAATTTGCCGAGTATTCAGAAAACCATTAGTATTTTGGAAGCTTGGAAAACCTTTCCAATGAATGGGTTTTACGCAGTCTTTGCTTGTGGCTATTTCAAGAGGAAACAAACCACAAAGACAGAACTTAGAACTACTTTATTTTGTCAAGTTTCAAGGAGCTAGCACAAACCGTGTTTGATTTAGACTTAAAAAACAAATCTATCTGTATAGGAGGAAATAGAGTGAAACCTAAAAATTCAAACTGTTACTGGTAACGAACGCTTCATCCTAGAAGAGTGAAAATTGGGCAGCTAAGTGGACTTAGTGAAGTGATCATTACCACAGAGATCATCAAGGTCGGATGAAAAAAAATTTGCCGAGTATTCAGAAAACCAGTAGTATTTTGGAAGCTTGGCACACGTTCCAATGAATGTGTTTTACGCAGTCTTTGCTTGTGCCTATTTCAAGAGGAAACAATCCACAAAGACAGAACTTAGAACTACTTTATTTTGTCAAGTTTCAAGGAGCTAGCACAAACCGTGTTTGATTTAGACTTCCAAACACATCTATCTATATAGGAGGAAATAGAGTGAAACCTAAAAACTCAAACTGTTACTGGTAACGAACGCTTCATCCTAGAAGAGTGAAAATTGGGCAGCTAAGTGGACTTAGTGAACTGATCATTACCACAGAGATCATCAAGTTCGGATGAAAAAAAAATTGCCGAGTATTCAGAAAACCAGTAGTATTTTGGAAGTGTGGAAACCTTTCCAATGAAGGTATTTTACGCAGTCTTTGCTTGTGGCTATTTCAAGAGGAAACAAACCACAAAGACAGAACTTAGAACTACTTTATTTTGTCAAGTTTCAAGGAGCTAGCACAAACCGTGTTTGATTTAGCCTTAAAAAGACATCTATCTGTATAGGAGGAAATAGAGTGAAACCTAAAAATTCAAACTGTTACTGGTAACGAACGCTTCATCTAGAATAGTGAAAATTGGGCAGCTAAGTGGACTTAGTGAACTGATCATTACCACAGAGATCATCAAGGTCGGATGAAAAAAAATTTGCCGAGTATTCAGAAAAGCAGTAGTATTTTGGAAGCTTGGAACAGTTTCCAATGAAGGTGTTTTACGCATTCTTTTCTTGTGGCTATATCAAGAGGAAACAAACCACAAAGACAGAACTTAGAACTACTTTATTTTGTCAAGTTTCAAGGAGCTAGCACAAACCGTGTTTGATTTAGACTTAAAAACAAATCTATCTGTATAGGAGGAAATAGAGTGAAACCTAAAAATTCAAACTGTTACTGGTAACGAACGCTTCATCCTAGAAGAGTGAAAATTGGGCAGCTAAGTGGACTTAGTGAAGTGATCATTACCACAGAGATCATCAAGGTCGGATGAAAAAAAATTTGCCGAGTATTCAGAAAACCAGTAGTATTTTGGAAGCTTGGCACACGTTCCAATGAATGTGTTTTACGCAGTCTTTGCTTGTGCCTATTTCAAGAGGAAACAATCCACAAAGACAGAACTTAGAACTACTTTATTTTGTCAAGTTTCAAGGAGCTAGCACAAACCGTGTTTGATTTAGACTTCCAAACACATCTATCTATATAGGAGGAAATAGAGTGAAACCTAAAAACTCAAACTGTTACTGGTAACGAACGCTTCATCCTAGAAGAGTGAAAATTGGGCAGCTAAGTGGACTTAGTGAACTGATCATTACCACAGAGATCATCAAGTTCGGATGAAAAAAAAATTGCCGAGTATTCAGAAAACCAGTAGTATTTTGGAAGTGTGGAAACCTTTCCAATGAAGGTATTTTACGCAGTCTTTGCTTGTGGCTATTTCAAGAGGAAACAAACCACAAAGACAGAACTTAGAACTACTTTATTTTGTCAAGTTTCAAGGAGCTAGCACAAACCGTGTTTGATTTAGACTTAAAAAACACATCTATCTGTATAGGAGGAAATAGAGTGAAACCTAAAAATTCAAACTGGTACTGGTAACGAACGCTTCATCCTAGAATAGTGAAAATTGGGCAGCTAAGTGGACTTAGTGAACTGATCATTACCACAGAGATCATCAAGGTCGGATGAAAAAAAATTTGCCGAGTATTCAGAAAAGCAGTAGTATTTTGGAAGCTTGGAACAGTTTCCAATGAAGGTGTTTTACGCAGTCTTTGCTTGTGGCTATTTCAAGAGGAAACAAACCACAAAGACAGAACTTAGAACTACTTTATTTTGTCAAGTTTCAAGGAGCTAGCACAAACCGTGTTTGATTTAGACTTAAAAAACACATCTATCTGTATAGGAGGAAATAGAGTGAAACCTAAAAATTAAAACTGTTACTGGTAACGAACGATTCATCCTAGAAGAGTGAAAATTGGGCAGCTAAGTGGACTTAGTGAAGTGATCATTACCACAGAGATCATCAAGGTCGGATGAAAAAAAATTGGCCGAGTATTCAGAAAACCAGTAGTTTTTTGGAAGCTTGGCACACCTTCCAATGAATGTGTTTTACGCAGTCTTTGCTTGTGCCTATTTCAAGAGGAAACAAACCACAAAGACAGAACTTAGAACTACTTTATTTTGTCAAGTTTCAAGGAGCTAGCACAAACCGTGTTTGATTTAGACTTAAAAAAGACATCTATCTGTATAGGAGGAAATAGAGTGAAACCTAAAAATTCAAACTGTTACTGGTAACGAACGCTTAATCCTAGAAGAGTGAAAATTGGGCAGCTAAGTTGACTTAGTGAACTGAGCATTACCACAGAGATCATCAAGGTCGGATGAAAAAAAATTTGCAGAGTATTCAGAAAACCTGTAGTTTTTTGGAAGCTTGGAACACCTTTCCAATAAAGATGTGTTACGAAGTCTTTGCTTGTGGCTATTTCAAGAGGAAACAAACCACAAAGACAGAACTTAGAACTACTTTTTTTGTCAAGTTTCAAGGAGCTAGCACAAACCGTGTTTGATTTAGACTTAAAAAAGACATCTATCTGTATAGGAGGAAATAGAGTGAAACCTAAAAATTCAAGCTGTTACTGGTAACGAACGCTTCATCCTAGAAGAGTGAAAATTGGGCAGCTAAGTGGACTTAGTGAACTCATCATTACCACAGAGATCATCAAGGTCGGATGAAAAAAAATTTGCCGAGTATTCAGAAAACCAGTAGTATTTTGGAAGCTGGGCACACCTTTCCAATGAATGTGTTTTACGCAGTCATTCCTTGTGCCTATTTCAAGAGGAAACAAACCACAAAGACAGAACTTAGAACTACTTCATTTTGTCAAGTTTCAAGGAGCTAGCACAAACCGTGTTTGATTTAGACTTAAAAAAGACATCTATCTGTATAGGAGGAAATAGAGTGAAACCTAAAAATTCAAACTGTTACTGGTAAAGAACGCTTCATCCTAGAATAGTGAAAATTGGGCAGCTAAGTGGACTTAGTAAACTGATCATTACCACAGAGATCATCAAGTCGGATGAAAAAAAATTTGCCGAGTATTCAGAAAGCAGTAGTATTTTTTAAGCTTGGAACAGGTTTCCTATTAAGGTGTTTTACGCAGTCTTTGCTTGTGGCTATTTCAATAGGAAACAAACCACAAAGACAGAACTTAGAACTACTTTATTTTTGTCAAGTTTCAAGGAGCTAGCACAAACCGTGTTTGATTTAGACTTAAAAAAGACATCTATCTGTATAGGAGGAAATAGAGTGAATCCTAAAAATTCAAACTGTTACTGGTAACGAACGCTTCATCCTAGAAGAGTGAAAATTGGGCAGCTAAGTGGACTTAGTGAACTGATCATTACCACAGAGATCATCAAAGTCGGATGAAAAAAAATTGCCGAGTATTCAGAAAACCAGTAGTTTTTGGAAGCTTGGCACACCATCCAATGAATGTGTTTTATGGAGTCTTTGCTTGTGCCTATTTCAAGATTAAACAAACCACAAAGACAGAACTTAGAACTACTTTATTTTGTCAAGTTTCAAGGAGCTAGCACAAACCGTGTTTGATTTAGACTTCCAAACACATTTATCTATATAGGAGAAATAGAGTGAAACCTAAAAACTCAAACTGTTACTGGTCACGAACACTTCATCCTAGAAGAGTGAATATTGGGCAGCTAAGTGGACTTAGTGAAGTGATCATTATCACAGAGATCATCAAGGTCGGATGAAAAAAAATTTGCCGAGTATTCAGAAACCAGTAGTTTTTGGAAGCTTGGCACACCTTTCCAATGAATGTGTTTTACACAGACTTTCCTTGTGCCTATTTCAAGAGGAAACAAACCACAAAGACAGAACTTAGAACTACTTTATTTTGTCAAGTTTCAAGGAGCTAGCACAAACCGTGTTTTGATTTAGACTTAAAAAAGACATCTATCTGTATAGGAGGAAATAGAGTGAAACCTAAAAATTCAAACTGTTACTGGTAACGAACGCTTCATTTTAGAAGAGTGAAAATTGGGCAGCTAAGTGGACTTAGTGAAGTGATCATTACCACAGAGATCATCAAGGTCGGATGAAAAAAAATTTGCCGACTATTCAGAAAACCAGTAGTTTTTTGAAGCTTGGCACACCTTCCAATGAATGTGTTTTACGCAGTCTTAGCTTGTGCCTATTTCAAGAGGAAACAAACCACAAAGACAGAACTTAGAACTACTTTATTTTTTCAAGTTTCAAGGAGCTAGCACAAACCGTGTTTGATTTAGACTTAAAAAAGACATCTATCTGTATAGGAGGAAATAGAGTGAAACCTAAAAATTCAAACTGTTACTGGTAACGAACGCTTCATCCTAGAAGAGTGAAAATTGGGCAGCTAAGTGGACTTAGTGAGCTGATCATTACCACAGAGATCATCAAGGTCGGATGAAAAAAAATTTGCCGAGTATTCAGAAAACCAGTAGTATTTTGGAAGCTTGGAACACCTTTCCAATGAAGGTGTTTTACGCAGTCTTTGCTTGTGGCTATTTCAAGAGGAAACAAACCACAAAGACAGAACTTAGAACTACTTTATTTTGTCAAGTTTCAAGGAGCTAGCACAAACCGTGTTTGATTTAGACTTAAAAAACACATCTATCTGTATAGGAGGAACTAGAGTGAAACCTAAAAATTCAAACTGTTACTGGTAACGAACGCTTCATCCTAGAAGAGTGAAAATTGGGCACCTAAGTGGACTTAGTGAAGTGATCATTACCACAGAGATCATCAAGGTCGGATGAAAAAAAATTTGCCGACTAATCAGAAAACCAGTAGTTTTTTGGAAGCTTGGCACACCTTCCAATGAATGTGTTTTACGCAGTCTTTGCTTGTGCCTATTTCAAGAGGAAACAAACCACAAAGACAGAAGTTAGAACTACTTTATTTTGTCAAGTTTCATGGAGCTAGCATAAACCGTGTTTGATTTATACTTAAAAAAGACATCTATCTGTATAGGAGGAAATAGAGTGAAACTTAAAAACTCAAACTGTTACTGGTAACGAACGCTTCATCCTAGAAGAGTGAAAATTGGGCAGCTAAGTGGACTTAGTGAACTGATCATTACCACAGAGATCATCAAGGTCGGATGAAAAAAAATTTGCCGAGTATTCAGAAAACCAGTAGAATTTTGGAAGCTTGGAACACCTTTCCTAATGAAGGTGTTTTACGCAGTCTTTGCTTGTGGCTATTTCAAGAGGAAACAAACCACAAAGATAGAACTTAGAACTACTTTATTTTGTCAAGTTTCAAGGAGCTAGCACAAACCGTGTTTGATTTAGACTTAAAAAAGACATCTATCTGTATAGGAGGAAATAGAGTGAAACCTAAAAATTGAATCTGTTACTGGTAACGAACGCTTCATCCTAGAAGAGTGAAAATTGGGCACCTAAGTGGACTTAGTGAACTGATCATTACCACAGAGATCATCAAGGTCGGATGAAAAAAAATTTGCCGAGTATTTAGAAAACCAGTAGTATTTTGGAAGCTTGGAACACCTTTCCAATGAAGGTTTTTACGCAGTCTTTGCTTATGGGTATTTCAAGAGAAAACAAACCACAAAGACAGAACTTAGAACTACGTTATTTTGTCAAGTTTCAAGGAGCTAGCACAAACCGTGTTTGATTTAGCCTTAAAAAAAAAACATCTATCTGTATAGGAGGAAATAGAGTGAAACCTAAAATCTCAAACTGTTACTGGTAACGAACGCTTCATCCTAGAAGAGTGAAAATTGGGCAGCTAAGTGGACTTAGTGAAGTGATCATTACCACAGAGATCATCAAGGTCGGATGAAAAAAAATTTGCCGAGTATTCAGAAAACCAGTAGTATTTTGGAGCTTGGAACACCTTTCCAATGAATGGGTTTACGCAGTCTTTGCTTGTGGCTATTTCAAGAGGAAACAAACCACAAAGACAGAACTTAGAACTACTTTGTTTTGTCAAGTTTCAAGGAGCTAGCACAAACCGTGTTTAATTTAGACTTCTAAACACATCTATCTATATAGGAGGAAATAGAGTGAAACCTAAAACTCAAACTGTTACTGGTAACGACACTTCATCCTAGAAGAGTAAAAATTGGGCAGCTAAGTGGACTTAGTGAAGTGATCATTACCACAGAGATCATCAAGGTCGGATGAAAAAAAATTTGAAGAGCATTCAGAAAACCAGTAGTTTTTTGGAAGCTTGGCACACCTTTGCAATGAATGGGGTTTTACACAGTCTTTGCTTGTGGCTATTTCAAGAGGAAACAAACCACAAAGACAGAACTTAAAACTACTTTATTTTTTCAAGTTTCAAGGAGCTAGCACAAACCGTGTTTGATTTAGACTTAAAAAGACATCTATCTGTATAGGAGGAAATAGAGTGAAACCTAAAAATTCAAACTGTTACTGGTAACGAACGCTTCATCTTAGAAGAGTGAAAATTGGGCAGCTAAGTGGACTTAGTGAACTGATCAGTACCACAGAGATCATCAAGGTCGGATGAAAAAAAATTTGCCGAGTATTCAGAAAACCAGTAGTATTTTGGAAGCTTGGAACACCTTTCCAATGGAGGTGTTTTACGCAGTCTTGCTTGTGGCTATTTCAAGAGGAAACAAACCACAAAGAGAGAACTGAGAACTACTTTATTTTGTCAAGTATCAAGGAGCTAGCAAAAACCGTGTTTGATTTAGACTTAAAAAAGACATCTATCTGTATAGGAGGAAAATAGAGTGAAACCTAAAAATTCAAACTGTTACAGGTAACGAACGCTTCATTTTAGAAGAGTGAAAATTGGGCACCTAAGTGGACTTAGTGAAGTGATCATTACCACAGAGATCATCAAGGTCGGATGAAAAAAAATTTGCCGACTATTCAGAAAACCAGTAGTTTTTTGGAAGCTTGGCACACCATCCAATGAATGTGTTTTACGCAGTCTTAGCTTGTGCCTATTTCAAGAGGAAACAAACCACAAAGACAGAACTTAGAACTACTTTATTTTGTCAAGTTTCAAGGAGCTAGCACAAACCGTGTTTGATTTAGACTTAAAAAAAACATCTATCTGTATAGGAGGAAATAGAGTGAAACCTAAAAATTCAAACTGTTACTGGTAACGAACGCTTCATCCTAGAAGAGTGAAAATTGGGCAGCTAAGTGGACTTAGTGAACTGATCATTACCACAGAGATCATCAAGGTCGGATGAAAAAAAATTTGCCGGGTATTCAGAAAACCAGTAGTTTTTTGGAAGCTTGGCACACCTTTCCAATGAATGTGTTTTACGCAGTCTTTCCTTGTGCCTATTTCAAGAGGAAACAAACCACACAGACAGAACTTAGAACTACTTTATTTTGTCAAGTTTTAAGGAGCTAGCACAAACCGTGTTTGATTTAGACTTAAAAAAGACATCTATTTGTATAGGAGGAAATAGAGTGAAACCTAAAAATTCAAACTGTTACTGGTAACGAACGCTTCATCCTAGAAGAGTGAAAATTGGGCACCTAAGTGGACTTAGTGAACTGATCATTACCACAGAGATCATCAAGGTCGGATGAAAAATAATTTGCCGACTATTCAGAAAACCAGTAGTTTTTTGGAAGCTTGGCACACCTTCCAATGAATGTGTTTTACGCAGTCTTTGCTTGTGCCTATTTCACGAGGAAAGAAACCACAAAGACAGAACTTGGAACTACTTTATTTTGTCAAGTTTCAAGGAGCTAGCACAAACCGTGTTTGATTTAGACTTAAAAAAGACATCTATCTGTTTAGGAGGAAATAGAGTGAAACCTAAAAATTCAAACTGTTACTGGTAACGAACGATTCATCCTAGAAGAGTGAAAATTGGGCACCTAAGTGGACTTAGTGAAGTGATCATTACCACAGAGATCATCAAGGTCGGATGAAAAAAAATTTGCCGAGTATTCAAAAAAGCAGTAGTATTTTGGAAGCTTGGAACAGGTTTCCAATGAAGGTGTTTTACGCAGTCTTTCCTTGTGGCTATTTCAAGAGGAAACAAACCACAAAGACAGAACTTAGAACTACTTTATTTTGTCAAGTTTCAAGGAGCTAGCACAAACCGTGTTTGATTTAGACTTAAAAAAGACATCTATCTGTATAGGAGGAAATAGAGTGAAACCTAAAAATTCAAACTGTTACTGGTAATGAACGCTTCATCCTAGAAGAGTGAAAATTGGGCAGCTAAGTGGACTTAGTGAAGTGACCATTACCACAGAGATCATCAAGGTCGGATGAAAAAAAATTTGCCGAGTATTCAGAAAACCAGTAGTTTTTTGGAAGCTTGGCACACCATCCAATGAATGTGTTTTACGCAGTCTTTGCTTGTGCCTATAACAAGAGGAAACAAACCACAAAGACAGAACTTAGAACTACTTTATTTTGTCAAGTTTCAAGGAGCTAGCACAAACCGTGTTTGATTTAGACTTCCAAACACATCTATTTATATAGGAGGAAATAGAGTGAAACCTAAAAACTCAAACTGTTACTGGTAACGAACGCTTCATCCTAGAAGAGTGAAAATTGGGCAGCTAAGTGGACTTAGTGAACTGATCATTACCACAGAGATCATCAAGGTCGGATGAAAAAAAATTTGCCGAGTATTCAGAAAACCAGTAGTATTTTGGAAGCTTGGAACACCTTTCCAATGAATGGGTTTTACGCAGTCTTTGATTGTGGCTATTTCAAGAGGAAACAAACCACAAAGACAGAACTTAGAACTACTTTATTTTGTCATGTTTCAAGGAGCTAGCACAAACCGTGTTTGATTTAGACTTAAAAAACACATCTATCTGTATAGGAGGAAATAGAGTGAAACCTAAAAATTCAAACTGTTACTGGTAACGAATGCTTCATCCTAGAAGAGTGAAAATTGGGCAGCTAAGTGGACTTAGTGAACTGATCTTTACCACAGAGATCATCAAGGTAGGATGAAAAAAAATTTGCCGAGTATTCAGAAAACAAGTAGTTTTTTGGAAGCTTGGCACACCTTCCAATGAATGTGTTTTACGCAGTCTTTGCTTGTGGCTATTTCAAGAGGAAACAAACCACAAAGACAGAACTTAGAACTACTTTATTTTGTCAAGTTTCAAGGAGCTAGCACAAACCGTGTTTGATTTAGACTTCCAAACACATCTATTTATATAGGAGGAAATAGAGTGAAACCTAAAAACTAAAACTGTTACTGGTAACGAACGCTTCATCCTAGAAGAGTGAAAATTGGGCAGCTAAGTGGACTTAGTGAACTGATCATTACCACAGAGATCATCAAGGTCGGATGAAAAAAACATTTGCCGAGTATTCAGAAAACCAGTAGTATTTTGGAAGCTTCGAACACCTTTCCAATGAAGGTGTTTTACGCAGTCTTTGCTTCTGGCTGTTTCAAGAGGAAACAAACCACAAAGACAGAACTTAGAACTACTTTATTTTGTCAAGTTTCAAGGAGCTAGCACAAACCCTGTTTGATTTAGACTTAAAAAAGACATCTATCTGTATAGGAGGAAATAGATTGAAACCTAAAAATTCAGACTGTTACTGGCAACGATCACTTCATCCTAGAAGAGTGAAAATTGGGCAGCTAAGTGGACTTAGTGAAGTGATCATTACCACAGAGATCATCAAGGTCGGATGAAAAAAAATTTGCCGAGTATTCAGAAAACCAGTAGTTTTTTGGAAGCTTGGCACACCTTTCCAATGAAGGTGTTTTACGCAGTCTTTGCTTGTGCCTATTTCAAGAGGAAACAAACCACAAAGACAGAACTTAGAACTACTTTAGTTTGTCAAGTTTCAAGGAGCTAGCACAAACCGTGTTTGACTTAGACTTAAAAAAGACATCTAACTGTATAGGAGGAAATAGAGTGAAACCTAAAAATTCAAACTGTTACTGGTAACGAACGCTTCATCCTAGAAGAGTGAAAATTGGGCAGCTAAGTGGACTTAGTGAACTGATCATTACCACAGAGATCATCAAGGTCGGATGAAAAAAAATTTGCCGAGTATTCAGAAAATCAGTAGTATTTTGGAAGGTTGGAACACCTTTCCAATGAATGGGTTTTACGCAGTCTTTGCTTGTGGCTATTTCAAGAGGAAACAAACCACAAAGACAGAACTTAGAACTACTTTATTTTGTCAAGTTTCAAGGAGCTAGCACAAACCGTGTTTGATTTAGACTTAAAAAACACATCTATCTGTATAGGAGGAAATAAAGTGAAACCTAAAAATTCAAACTGTTACTGGTAACGAACGCTTCATCCTAGAAGAGTGAAAAATGGGCAGCTAAATGGACTTAGTGAAGTGATCATTACCACAGAGATCATCAAGGTCGGATGAAAAAAAATTTGCCGAGTATTCAGAAAACCAGTAGTATTTTGGAAGCTTGGCACACCTTCCAATGAATGTGTTTTACGCAGTCTTTGCTTGTGCCTATTTCAAGAGGAAACAAACCACAAAGACAGAACTTAGAACTACTTTATTTTGTCAAGTTTTAAGAAGCTAGCACAACCCGTGTTTGATTTAGACTTCCAAACACATCTATCTATATAGGAGGAAATAGAGTGAAACCTAAAAACTCAAACTGTTACTGGTAACGAACACTTCATCCTAGAAGAGTGAATATTGGACAGCTAAATGGACTTAGTGAAGTGATCATTACCACAGAGATCATCAAGGTCGGATGAAAAAAATTTGCCAAGTATTCACAAAACCAGTAGTTTTTTGGAAGCTTGGCACACCTTTGAAATGAATGTGTTTTACACAGTCTTTCCTTGTGGCTATTTCAAGAGGAAACAAACCACAAAGACAGAACTTAGAACTACTTTATTTGTCAAGTTTCAAGGAGCTAGCACAAACCGTGTTTGATTTAGACTTAAAAAAGACATCTCTCTGTATAGGAGGAAATAGAGTGAAACCTAAAAATTCAAACTGTTACTGGTAACGAACGCTTCATCCTAGAAGAGTGAAAATTGGGCAGCTAAGTGGACTTAGTGAAGTGATCATTACCACAGAGATCATCAAGGTCGGATGAAAAAAAATTTGCCGAGTATTCAGAAAACCAGTAGTTTTTTGGAAGCTTGGCACACCTTCCAATGAATGTGTTTTATGCAGTCTTTGCTTGTGCCTATTTCAAGAGGAAACAAACCACAAAGACAGAACTTAGAACTACTTTATTTTGTCAAGTTTCAAGGAGCTAGCACAAACCGTGTTTGATTTAGACTTAAAAACACATCTATCTGTATAGGAGGAAATAGAGTGAAACCTAAAAATTCAAACTGTTACTGGTAACGAACGCTTCTTCCTAGAAGAGTGAAAATTGGGCACCTAAGTGGACTTAGTGAAGTGATCATTACCACAGAGATCATCAAGGTCAAATGAAAAAAAATTTGCCGACTAATCAGAAAACCAGTAGTTTTTTGGAAGCTTGGCACACCTTCCAATGAATGTGTTTTACGCAGTCTTTGCTTGTGCCTATTTCAAGAGGAAACAAACCACAAAGACAGAAGTTAGAACTACTTTATTTTGTCAAGTTTCATGGAGCTAGCATAAACCGTGTTTGATTTATACTTAAAAAAGACATCTATCTGTATAGGAGGAAATAAGTGAAACCTAAAAATTCAAACTGTTACTGGTAACGAACGCTTCATCCTAGAAGAGTGAAAATTGGGCAGCTAAGTGGACTTAGTGAACTGATCATTACCACAGAGATCATCAAGGTCGGATGAAAAAAAATTTGCCGAGTATTCAGAAAACCAGTAGAATTTTGGAAGCTTGGAACACCTTTCTAATGAAGGTGTTTTACGCAGTCTTTGCTTGTGTCTATTTCAAGAGGAAACAAACCACAAAGATAGAACTTAGAACTACTTTATTTTGTCAAGTTTCAAGGAGATAGTACAAACCGTGTTTGATTTAGACTTAAAAAAGACATCTATCTGTATAGGAGGAAATAGAGTGAAACCTAAAAATTCAATCTGTTACTGGTAACGAACGCTTCATCCTAGAAGAGTGAAAATTGGGCACCTAAGTGGACTTAGTGAACTGATCATTACCACAGAGATCATCAAGGTCGGATGAAAAAAAATTTGCCGAGTAATTAGAAAACCAGTAGTATTTTGGAAGCTTGGAACACCTTTCCAATGAAGGTTTTTTACGCAGTCTTTGCTTGTGGCTATTTCAAGAGAAAACAAACCACAAAGACAGAACTTAGAACTACGTTATTTTGTCAAGTTTCAAGGAGCTAGCACAAACCGTGTTTGATTTAGCCTTAAAAAAAAAAACATCTATCTGTATAGGAGGAAATAGAGTGAAACCTAAAATCTCAAACTGTTACTGGTAACGAACGCTTCATCCTAGAAGAGTGAAAATTGGGCAGCTAAGTGGACTTAGTGAAGTGATCATTACCACAGAGATCATCAAGGTCGGATGAAAAAAAATTTGCCGACTAATCAGAAAACCAGTAGTTTTTTGGAAGCTTGGCACACCTTCCAATGAATGTGTTTTACGCAGTCTTTGCTTGTGCCTATTTCAAGAGGAAACAAACCACAAAGACAGAACTTAGAACTACTTTATTTTGTCAAGTTTCATGGAGCTAGCATAAACCGTGTTTGATTTATACTTAAAAAAGACATCTATCTGTATAGGAGGAAATAGAGTGAAACCTAAAAACTCAAACTGTTACTGGTAACGAACGCTTCATCCTAGAAGAGTGAAAATTGGGCAGCTAAGTGGACTTAGTGAACTGATCATTACCACAGAGATCATCAAGGTCGGATGAAAAAAAATTTGCCGAGTATTCAGAAAACCAGTAGAATTTTGGAAGCTTGGAACACCTTTCTAATGAAGGTGTTTTATGCAATCTTTGCTTGTGGCTATTTCAAGAGGAAACAAACCACAAATACAGAACTTAGAACTACTTTATTTTGTCAAGTTTCAAGGAGCTAGCACAAACCGTGTTTGATTTAGACTTAAAAAAGACATCTATCTGTATAGGAGGAAATAGAGTGAAACCTAAAAATTCAAACTGTTACTGGTAACGAACGCTTCATCCTAGAAGAGTGAAAATTGGGCAGCTAAGTGGACTTAGTGAAATGATCATTACCACAGAGATCATCAAGGTCGGATGAAAAAAAATTTGCCGAGTATTTAGAAAACCAGTAGTATTTTGGAAGCTTGGAACACCTTTCCAATGAAGGTGTTTTACGCAGTCTTTCCTTGGGGCTATTCCAAGAGAAAACAAACCACAAAGACAGAACTTAGAACTACGTTATTTTGTCAAGTTTCAAGGAGCTAGCACAAACCGTGTTTGATTTAGCCTTAAAAAAAGACATCTATCTGTATAGGAGGAAATAGAGTGAAACCTAAAATCTCAAACTGTCACTGGTAACAAACGCTTCATCCTAGAAGAGTGAAAATTGGGCAGCTAAGTGGACTTAGTGAACTGATCATTACCACAGAGATCATCAAGGTCGGATGAAAAAAAATTTCCCGAGTATTCAGAAAACCAGTAGTATTTTGGAGCTTGGAACACCTTTCCAATGAATGGGTTTTACGCAGTCTTTGCTTGTGGCTATTTCAAGAGGAAACAAACCACAAAGACAGAACTTAGAACTACTTTATTTTGTCAAGTTTCAAGAGCTAGTACAAACCGTGTTTAATTTAGACTTCTAAACACATCTATCTATATAGGAGGAAATAGAGTGAAACCTAAAAACTCAAACTGTTACTGGTAACGAACACTTCATCCTAGAAGAGTAAAAATTGGGCAGCTAAGTGGACTTAGTGAAGTGATCATTACCACAGAGATCATCAATGTCGGATGAAAAAAAATTTGAAGAGCATTCAGAAAACCAGTAGTTTCTTGGAAGCTTGGCACACCTTTGCAATGAATGGGTTTTACACAGTCTTTGCTTGTGGCTATTTCAAGAGGAAACAAACCACAAAGACAGAACTTAGAACTACTTTATTTTGTCAAGTTTCAAGGAGCTAGCACAAACCGTGTTGATTTAGACTTAAAAAGATATCTATCTGTATAGGAGGAAATAGAGTGAAACCTAAAAATTCAAACTGTTACTGGTAACGAACGCTTCATCCTAGAAGAGTGAAAATTGGGCAGCTAGTGACTTAGTGAACTGATCATTACCACAGAGATCATCAAGGTCGGATGAAAAAAAAATTTGCCGAGTATTCAGAAAACAAGTAGTATTTTGGAAGCTTGGAACACCTTTCCAATGGAGGTGTTTTACGCAGTCTTTGATTGTGGCTATTTCAAGAGGAAACAAACCACAAAGAGAGAACTGAGAACTACTTTATTTGTCAAGTTTCAAGGAGCTAGCAAAACCGTGTTTGATTTAGACTTAAAAAAGACATCTATCTGTATATGAGGAAATAGAGTGAAACCTAAAATTCAAACTGTTACAGGTAACGACCGCTTCATTTTAGAAGAGTGAAAATTGGGGCACCTAAGTGGACTTAGTGAAGTGATCATTACCACAGAGATCATCAAGGTCGGATGAAAAAAAATTTGCCGACTATTCAGAAAACCAGTAGTATTTTGGAAGCTTCGAACACCTTTCCAATGAAGGTGTTTTACGCAGTCTTTGCTTCTGGCTGTTTCAAGAGGAAACAAACCACAAAGACAGAACTTAGAACTACTTTATTTTGTCAAGTTTCAAGGGAGCTAGCACAAACCCTGTTGATTTAGACTTAAAAAGACATCTATCTGTATAGGAGGAAATAGAATTGAAACCTAAAAATTCAGACTGTTACTGGCAACGATCACTTCATCCTAGAAGAGTGAAAATTGGGCAGCCTAGTGGACTTAGTGAAGTGATCATTACCACAGAGATCATCAAGGTCGGATGAAAAAAAATTTGCCGAGTTATTCAGAAAACCAGTAGTTTTTTGGAAGCTTGGCACACCTTTCCAATGAAGGTGTTTTACGCAGTCTTTGCTTGTGCCTATTTCAAGAGGAAACAAACCACAAAGACAGAACTTAGAACTACTTTAGTTTGTCAAGTTTCAAGGAGCTAGCACAAACCGTGTTTGACTTAGACTTAAAAAAGACATCTAACTGTATAGGAGGAAATAGAGTGAAACCTAAAAATTCAAACTGTTACTGGTAACGAAACGCTTCATCCTAGAAGAGTGAAAATTGGGCAGCTAAGTGGACTTAGTGAACTGATCATTACCACAGAGATCATCAAGGTCGGATGAAAAAAAATTTGCCGAGTATTCAGAAAATCAGTAGTATTTTGGAAGGTTGGAACACCTTTCCAATGAATGGGTTTTACGCAGTCTTTGCTTGTGGCTATTTCAAGAGGAAACAAACCACAAAGACAGAACTTAGAACTACTTTATTTTGTCAAGTTTCAAGGAGCTAGCACAAACCGTGTTTGATTTAGACTTAAAAAACACATCTATCTGTATAGGAGGAAATAAAGTGAAACCTAAAAATTCAAACTGTTACTGGTAACGAACGCTTCATCCTAGAAGAGTGAAAACTGGGGCAGCTAAATGGACTTAGTGAAGTGATCATTACCACAGAGATCATCAAGGTCGGATGAAAAAAATTTGCCGAGTATTCAGAAAACCAGTAGTATTTTGGAAGCTTGGCACACCTTCCAATGAATGTGTTTTACGCAGTCTTTGCTTGTGCCTATTTCAAGAGGAAACAAACCACAAAGACAGAACTTAGAACTACTTTATTTTGTCAAGTTTTAAGAAGCTAGCACAACCCGTGTTTGATTAGACTTCCAAACACATCTATCTATATAGGAGGAAATAGAGTGAAACCTAAAAACTCAAACTGTTACTGGTAACGAACACTTCATCCTAGAAGAGTGAATATTGGACAGCTAAATGGACTTAGTGAAGTGATCATTACCACAGAGATCATCAAGGTCGGATGAAAAAAAATTTGCCAAGTATTCACAAAACAGTAGTTTTTTGGAAGCTTGGCACACCTTTGAAATGAATGTGTTTTACACAGTCTTTCCTTGTGGCTATTTCAAGAGGAAACAAACCACAAAGACAGAAACTTAGAACTACTTTATTTGTCAAGTTTCAAGGAGCTAGCACAAACCGTGTTTGATTTAGACTTAAAAAAGACATCTCTCTGTATAGGAGGAAATAGAGTGAAACCTAAAAATTCAAACTGTTACTGGTAACGAACGCTTCATCCTAGAAGAGTGAAAATTGGGCAGCTAAGTGGACTTAGTGAAGTGATCATTACCACAGAGATCATCAAGGTCGGATGAAAAAAAATTGCCGAGTATTCAGAAAACCAGTAGTTTTTTGGAAGCTTGGCACACCTTCCAATGAATGTGTTTTATGCAGTCTTTGC